>NC_083453.1:9869543-10129159 GCF_020745735.1 Hemiscyllium ocellatum | reverse complement strand
ATGGTAACGGGTTTCACAAACTGACTCAATGTATTAGACTACATTGTTGATTCCGTGAAAGGTGTTTCACTCACTTAATCAGTGTATCAAAGGATATTCAGAGATCAACTGAAACGAGTTTCATTCACTCATTCAATGAATTAAGCTACAGTCCTTGATTCAGTGAAATGTTTTTCACACACTCATACATTGAATCAACCTACATTCATGCATTCAATGAAAGTAAACTCCCGCATTCACTCAAAAAAACAACTTCATTCTTGCTTGAAATGACTTTACCTGATCTTGTTCATTCCCTTAACCAACGTACTTTCAAAGAAAGGTGTTGACTGTCTCATTCATTAATCGACCTACTATCAATCCTTCAGGGAAAGAAGTTTCACAAACTGACAATGAACTAAACTACATTGTTGATTCAGTGAAAGGTGTTTCAGTCATTTAATCAGTGAATCAAACTATATTCAGATATCAACTGAAACGAGTTTCACTCACTCATTCAAAGAATTAAGCTACATTCCTTGATTCAGTGAAATGTTTCTCACACACTCATATATTGAATCAACCTACATTCATGCATTGAATCAAACGAGTTTCAAAAACTAACTCAATGAATTAAACTATATTGTTGATGCAGTGAAAGGTGTTGTATTCATTCAGTCGAACAGACTACATTCATAGATTCCATGAAAAGTTTTTCACTGAATCATTTAAAGAATAAAGCTACATTCCTTGATTCAGTGAAATGACATGCACACACTGATTCATTGAATCAACCTACATTCATGCAGTCAATGAAACTGAACTCACGCATTCATTCAAAGAAACAAACTTCATTCTTGCTTGCAATGGTTCACCTGATCTTGTTCATTCCGTGAACCAACGTACATTCAAAGAAAGGTGTTGACAGTCTCATTCAATGAATCGAACTACTATCAATATTTCAGAGAAAACAAGTTTCACAAACTGACAATGAATTAAACTACTTTGTTGATTCAGTGAAAGGTGTTTCACTCACTTAATCAGCGAATCAAACTATATTCAGAGATCAACTGAAACGAGTGTCACTCACTCATTCAATGAATTCAGCTAATTCCATGATTCAGTTAAATGACTTTCACACACTCATTCAAGTAATTAAACAAGATTCATGCATTGAATAAAATTAAACTCACGCATTCATTCAAAGAAACAAACTTCATTCATACATGCAAAGGCTACAGTTGTTCTTGTTCATGCAGTGAATCAAACTACTTTGAAAGAGACGGGTTTGACTGTCTCTTTCAATGAATCAAACTACTATCAATACTTCATGGTAACGAGTTACACAAACTCACTCAATGAATTAAACTGCATTGTTGATTCCGTGAAAGGTGTTTCACTCACTTAATCAGTGAATCAAACTATATTCAGAGATCAACTGAAACGAGTTTCACTCACTCATTCAATGAATTAAGCTACATTCCTTGATTCAGTGAAATGACTTACATACACTCATTCTATAAATTAAACGACATTCATGCATTGAATGCAACTAAACTCACGCATTCATTCATTCATGCAATGTCTTCAGCTGATCTTGTTAATGCAGAGAATCAAACTACTGGGACAGAGACTGTCTCTTTCAATGAATCAAACGAGTTTCAAAACTAACTCAATGAATTAAACTATATTGTTGATGCAGTGTAAGTTGTTGTATTCATTCAGTGGAACAGACTACATTCATAGATTCCATGAAACGTTTTTCACGGACTCATTCAAAGAATTAAGCTACAGTCCTTGATTCAGTGAAATGTTTTTCTCACACAAATACATTGAATCAACCTACATTCATGCATTCAACGAAACTAAACTCCCGCATTCATTCAAAGAAACAAACTTAATTCTTGCTTGCAATGTGTTCACCTGATTTTGTTCATTCCGTGAACCAACGTACATTCAAAGAAAGGTGTTGACAGTCTCATTCAATGAATCGAACTACTATCAATATTTCAGAGAAACAAGTTTCACAAACCGACATTGAATTAAACTACATTGTTGATTCAGTGAAAGGTGTTTCACTCACTTAATCAGTGAATCAAACTATATTCAGAGATCAACTGAAACGAATTTCACTCACTCATTCAATGAAGTAAGCGACATTCCTTGATTCAATGAAATGACTTACGTACACTCATTCAATAACTTAAACGACATTCATGCATTGAATGCAACTAAACTCACGCATTCATTCAAAGAAACAATCTTCATTCATTCATGCAATGTCTTCAGCTGATCTTGTTCATGCAGTGAATCAAACTACATTTAAAGAAACGGGTTTGACTGTCTCTTTCAATGAATGAAACTACTGTCAGTACTTTAATGGTACCGGATTTCACAAACTGACTCAATGTATTAAACTACATTGTTGATTCCGTGAAAGGTGTTTCACTCACTTAATCAGCGAATCAAACTATATTCAGAGATCAACTGAAACGAATTTCGCTCACTCATTCAATGAAGTAAGCGACATTCCTTGATTCAATGAAATGACTTACATAAACTCATTCTATAAATTAAACGACATTCATGCATTGAATGCAACTAAACTCTCGCATTCATTCATTCATGCAATGTCTTCAGCTGATCTTGTTAATGCAGTGAATCAAACTACTTGGACAGAGACTGTCTCTTTCAATGAATCAAACGAGTTTCAAAAACTAACTCAATGAATTAAACTATATTGTTGATGCAGTGTAAGTTGTTTTATTCATTCAGTGGAACAGACTACATTCATAGATTCCATGAAACGTTTTTCACGGACTCATTCAAAGAATTAAGCTACATTCCTTGATTCCGTGAAATGTTTTCCACACACTCATATGACTTGAAATGACTTACATACACTCATTCTATAAATGAAACGACATTCATGCATTGAATGTAACTAAACTCACGCATTCATTCAAAGAATCAAACTTCATTCATTCATGCAATGTCTTCAGCTGATCTTGTTAATGCAGTGAATCAAGCTACTTTGACAGAAACGTTTTTGACTGTTTCTTTCAAAGAATCAAACTACTATCAATACTTAATGGTAACGAATTTCATAAACTGACTCAATGTATTAAACTACATTGTTGATTCCGTGAAAGGTGTTTCACTCACTTAATCAGTGAATCAAACTATATTCGGAGATCAACTGAAACGAGTTTCACTCACTCATTCCTTGAACTAAGCTACATTCCTTGATTCAGTGAAATGTTTTCCACACACTCATATATTGAATCAACCTACATTCATGCATTCACTGAAAGTAAACTCCCGCATTCTTTCAAAGAAACAAACTTCATTCTTGCTTGCAATGACTTTACCTGATCTTGCTCATTCCCTTAACCAACGTACTTTCAAACAAAGGTGTTGACTGTCTCATTCATTAATCGAACTACTATCAATCATTCAGGGAAACAAGTTCACAAACTGACAATGAATTAAACTACATTGTTGAATCAGTGAAATGTTTTTCACTCATTTAATCAGTGAATCAAACTATATTCAGAGATCAACTGAAACGAGTTTCACTCACTCATTCAATGAATTAAGATACATTCCTTGATTCAGTGAAATGAATTACAATACACTCATTCGTTGAATCAACCTACATTCATGCATTCAATGAAAGTAAACTCCCGCATTCACTCAAAAAAACTAACTTCATTCTTGCTTGAAATGACTTTACCTGATCTTGTTCATTCCCTTAACCAACGTACTTTCAAAGAAAGGTGTTGACTGTCTCATTCATTAATCGAACTACTATCAATCCTTCAGGGAAAGAAGTTTCACAAACTGACAATGAACTAAACTACATTGTTGATTCAGTGAAAGGTGTTTCACTCATTTAATCAGTGAGTCAAACTATATTCAGATATCAACTGAAACGAGTTTCACTCACTCATTCAATGAATTAAGCTACATTCCTTGATTCAGTGAAATGTTTCTCACACACTCATAGATTGAATCAAACTAAATTCATGCATTGAATCAAACGAGTTTCAAAAACTAACTCAATGAATTAAACTGTATTGTTGATGCAGTGAAAGGTGTTGTATTCATTCAGTCGAAAAGACTACATTCATAGATTCCATGAAAAGTTTTTCACTGAATCATTTAAAGAATTAAGCTACATTCGTTGATTCAGTGAAATGACATGCACACACTGATTCATTGAATCAACCTACATTGATGCATTCAATGAAACTAAACTCACGCATTCATTCAAAGAAACAAACTTCATTCTTGCTTGCAATGGTTCACCTCATCTTGTTCATTCCGTGAACCAACGTACATTCAAAGAAAGGTGTTGACAGTCTCATTCAATGAATCGAACTACTATCAATATTTCAAAAAAACAAGTTTCACAAACTGACAATGAATTAAACTACATTGTTGATTCAGTTAAAGGTGCTTCACTCACTTAATCAGTGTGTCAAACTATATTCAGAGATCAACTGAAACGAGTTTCACTCACTCATTCAAGGAATTAAGCTACATTCCTTGATTCAATGAAATGACTTACATACACTCATTCTATAAATGAAACGACATTCATGCATTGAATGTAACTAAACTCACGCATTCAATCAAAGAATCAAACTTCATTCATTCATGCAATGTCTTCAGCTGATCTTGTTAATGCTGTGAATCAAGCTACTTTGACAGAAACGGTTTTGACTGTTTCTTTCAAAGAATCAAACTACTATCAATATTTAATGGTAACGAATTTCAGAAACTGACTCAATGTATTAAACTACAATGTTGATTCCGTGAAATGTGTTTCACTCACTTAATCAGTGAATCAAACTATATTCGGAGATCAACTGAAACGAGTTTCACTCACTCATTCTATGAATTAAGCTACATTCCTTGATTCAGTGAAATGTTTTCCACACACTCATATATTGAATCAACCTACATTCATGCATTCACTGAAAGTAAACTCCCGCATTCTTTCAAAGAAACAAACTTCATTCTTGCTTGCAATGACTTTACCTGATCTTGTTCATTCCCTTAACCAACGTACATTCAAAGAAAGGTGTTAACTGTTTCATTCATTAATCGAACTACTATCAATACTGCAAGGAAACACGTTTCACAAACTAACAATGAATTAAACTACATTTTTGATTCAGTGAAAGGTGTTTCACTCATTTAATCAGTGAATCAAACTATATTCAGATATCAACTGAAGCGAGTTTCACTCATTCATTCAATGATTTAATCTACGTTCCTTGATTCAGTGAAATGACTTTCACACACTCATATATTGAATCAACCTACATTCATGCATTCAATGAAAGTAAACTCCCGCATTCATTCAAAAAACCTAACTTCATTCTTGCTTGAAATGACTTTACCTGATCTTGTTCATTCCCTTAACCAACGTACTTTCAAAGAAAGGTGTTGACTGTCTCATTCATTAATCGAACTACTATCAATCATTCAGGGAAACAAGTTTCACAAACTGACAATGAACTAAACTAAATTGTTGATTCATTGAAAGGTGTTTCACTCATTTAATCAGTGAATCAAACTATATTCAGATATCAACTGAAACGAGTTTCACTCACTCATTCAATGAATTAAGCTACATTCCTTGATTCAGTGAAATGTTTCTCACACACTCATATATTGAATCAACCTACATTCATGCATTGAATCAAACGAGTTTCAAAAACTAACTCAATGAATTAAACGATATTGTTGACGCAGTGAAAGGTGTTGTATTCATTCAGTCGAACAGACTACATTCCATGAAAAGTTTTTCACTGAATCATTTAAAGAATGAAGCTACATTCCTTGATTCAGTGAAATGACATGCACACACTGATTCATTGAATCAACCTACATTCATGCATTCAATGAAACTAAACTCACGTATTCATTCAAAGAAACAAACTTCATTCTTGCTTAAAATGTGTTCACCTGATCTTGTTCATTCCGTGAACCAACGTACATTCAAAGAAAGGTGTTGACTGTCTCATTCAATGAATCGAACTACTATCAATATTTCAGAGAAACAAGTTTCACAAACTGACATTGAATTAAACTACATTGTTGATTCAGTGAAAGGTATTTCACTCACTTAATCAGCGAATCAAACTATATTCAGAGATCAACTGAAACGAATTTCACTCACTCATTCAATTCAGTAAGCGACATTCCTTGATTCAATGCAATGACTTACATACACTCATTCAATAACTTAAACGACATTCATGCATTGAATGCAACTAAACTCACGCATTCATTCAAAGAAACAATCTTCATTCATTCATGCAATGTCTTCAGCTGATCTTGTTCATGCAGTGAATCAAACTACATTTAAAGAAACGGGTTTGACTGTCTCTTTCAATGAATGAAACTACTGTCAGTACTTTAATGGTAACGGGTTTCACAAACTGACTCAATGTATTAAACTACATTGTTGATTCCGTGAAAGGTGTTTCACTCACTTAATCAGTGAATCAAACGATATTCAGAGATCAACTGAAACGAGTTTCATTCACTCATTCAATGAATTAAGCTACACTCCTTGATTCAGTGAAATGTTTTTCACACACTCATACATTGAATCAACCGACATTCATGCATTCAATGAAAGTAAACTCCCGCATTCACTCAAAAAAACTAACTTCATTCTTGCTTGAAATGACTTTACCTGATCTTGTTCATTCCCTTAACCAACGTACTTTCAAAGAAAGGTGTTGACTGTCTCATTCATTAATCGAACTACTATCAGTCCTTCAGGGAAAGAAGTTTCACAAACTGACAATGAACTAAACTGCATTGTTGATTCAGTGAAAGGTGTTTCAGTCATTTAATCAGTGAATCAAACTATATTCAGATATCAACTGAAACGAGTTTCACTCACTCGTTCAATGAATTAAGCTACATTCCTTGATTCAGTGAAATGTTTCTCACACACTCATATATTGAATCAACCTACATTCATGCATTGAATCAAACGAGTTTCAAAAACTAACTCAATGAATTAAACTATATTGTTGATGCAGTGTAAGTTGTTGTATTCATTCAGTGGAACAGACTACATTCATAGATTCCATGAAACGTTTTTCACTGACTCATTCAAAGAATTAAGCTACATCCTTGATTCAGTGAAATGACATGCACACACTGATTCATTGAATCAACCTACATTCATGCATTCAACGAAACTAAACTCCCGCATTCATTCAAAGAACCTCACTTCATTCTTGCTTGCAAGGACTTTACCTGATCTTGTTCATTCCCTGAACCACGTACCTTCAAAGTAAGGTGTTGACTGTCTCATTCAGTGAACCGAAATACTATCAATACTTCAGGGAAACAAATTTCACAAACTGACAATGAATAAACTACATTGTTGATTCAGTGAACGTTGTTTCACTCACTTAATCAGTGAATCAAACTATATTCAGAGATCAACTGAAACGAGGGTCACTCACTCATTCAATGAATTAAGCTACATTCCTTGATTCAGTTAAATGCCTTTCACACACTCATTCAAGAAATTAAACAAGATTCATGCATTGAATAAAATTAAACTCACGCATTCATTCAAAGAAACAAACTTCATTCATACATGAAAAGGCTACAGTTGTTCTTGTTCATGCAGTGAATCAAACTACTTTGAAAGAGACGGGTTTGACTGTCTCTTTCAATGAATCAAACTACTATCAATACTTCATGGTAACGAGTTACACAAACTCACTCAATGAATTAAACTGCATTGTTGATTCCGTGAAAGGTGTTTCACTCACTTAATCAGTGAATCAAACTATATTCAGAGATCAACTGAAACGAGTTTCACTCACTCATTCAATGAATTAAGCCACATTCCTTGATTCAGTGAAATGTTTTTCACACACTCATTCATTGATTCAACCTACATTCATGCATTCAATGAAAGTAAACTCCCGCATTCATTCAAAAAACTAACTTCATTCTTGCTTGAAATGACTTTACCTGATCTTGTTCATTCCCTTAACCAACGTACTTTCAAACAAAGGTGTTGACTGTCTCATTCATTAATCGAACTACTATCAATCATTCAGGGAAACAAGTTTCGCAAACTGACAATGAATTAAACTACATTGTTGAATCAGTGAAAGGTTTTTCACTCATTTAATCAGTGAATCAAACTATATTCAGAGATCAACTGAAACGAGTTTCACTCACTCATTCAATGAATTAAGATACATTCCTTGATTCAGTGAAATGAATTACAATACACTCATTAGTTGAATCAACCTACATTCATGCATTCAATGAAAGTAAACTCCCGCATTCATTCAAAAAAACTAACTTCATTCTTGCTTGAAATGACTTTACCTGATCTTGTTCATTCCTTAACCAACGTACTTTCAAAGAAAGGTGTTGACTGTCTCATTCATTAATCGAACTACTATCAATCCTTCAGGGAAAGAAGTTTCACAAACTGACAATGAACTAAACTACATTGCTGATTCAGTGAAAGGTGTTTCACTCATTTAATCAGTGAATCAAACTATATTCAGATATCAACTGAAACGAGTTTCACTCACTCATTCAATGAATTAAGCAACATTCCTTGATTCAGTGAAATGTTTCTCACACACTCAAATATTGAATCAAACTAAATTCATGCATTGAATCAAACGAGTTTCAAAAACTAACTCAATGAATTAAACTGTATTGTTGATGCAGTGAAAGGTGTTGTATTCATTCAGTCGAAAAGACTACATTCATAGATTCCATGAAAAGTTTTTCACTGAATCATTTAAAGAATTAAGCTACATTCGTTGATTCAGTGAAATGACATGCACACACTGATTGATTGAATCAACCTACATTGATGCATTCAATGAAACTAAACTCACGCATTCATTCAAAGAAACGAACTTCATTCTTGCTTGCAATGGTTCACCTGATCTTGTTCATTCCGTGAACCAACGTACATTCAAAGAAAGGTGTTGACTGTCTCATTCAATGAATCGAACTACTATCAATCATTCAGGGAAACAAGTTTCACAAACTGACAATGAACTAAACTACATTGTTGATTCAGTGAAAGGTGTTTCACTCATTTAATCAGTGAGTCAAACTATATTCAGATATCAACTGAAACGAGTTTCACTCTCTCATTCAATGAATTAAGCTACATTCCTTGATTCAGTGAAATGTTTCTCACACACTCATATATTGAATCAAACTAAATTCATGCATTGAATCAAACGAGTTTCAAAAACTAACTCAATGAATTAAACTGTATTGTTGATGCAGTGAAAGGTGTTGTATTCATTCAGTCGAAAAGACTACATTCATAGATTCCATGAAAAGTTTTTCACTGAATCATTTAAAGAATTAAGCTACATTCGTTGATTCAGTGAAATGACATGCACACACTGATTCATTGAATCAACCTACATTGATGCATTCAATGAAACTAAACTCACGCATTCATTCAAAGAAACAAACTTCATTCTTGCTTGCAATGTGTTCACCTGATCTTGTTCATTCCGTGAACCAACGTACATTCAAAGAAAGGTGTTGACAGTCTCATTCAATGAATCGAACTACTATCAATATTTCAAAAAAACAAGTTTCACAAACTGACAATGAATTAAACTACATTGTTGATTCAGTGAAAGGTGTTTCACTCACTTAATCAGTGTGTCAAACTATATTCAGAGATCAACTGAAACGAGTTTCACTCACTCATTCAAGGAATTAAGCTACATTCCTTGATTCAATGAAATGACTTACATACACTCATTCTATAAATGAAACGACATTCATGCATTGAATGTAACTAAACTCACGCATTCAATCAAAGAATCAAACTTCATTCATTCATGCAATGTCTTCAGCTGATCTTGTTAATGCAGTGAATCAAGCTACTTTGACAGAAACGGTTTTGACTGTTTCTTTCAAAGAATCAAACTACTATCAATATTTAATGGTAACGAATTTCAGAAACTGACTCAATGTATTAAACTACAATGTTGATTCCGTGAAAGGTGTTTCACTCACTTAATCAGTGAATCAAACTATATTCGGAGATCAACTGAAACGAGTTTCACTCACTCATTGTATGAATTAAGCTACATTCCTTGATTCAGTGAAATGTTTTCCACACACTCATATATTGAATCAACCTACATTCATGCATTCACTGAAAGTAAACTCCCGCATTCTTTCAAAGAAACAAACTTCATTCTTGCTTGCAATGACTTTACCTGATCTTGTTCATTCCCTTAACCAACGTACATTCAAAGAAAGGTGTTAACTGTTTCATTCATTAATCGAACTACTATCAATACTGCAAGGAAACACGTTTCACAAACTAACAATGAATTAAACTACATTTTTGATTCAGTGAACTGTGTTTCACTCATTTAATCAGTGAATCAAACTATATTCAGATATCAACTGAAGCGAGTTTCACTCATTCATTCAATGATTTAATATACATTCCTTGATTCAGTGAAATGACTTTCACACACTCATATATTGAATCAACCTACATTCATGCATTCAATGAAAGTAAACTCCCGCATTCATTCAAAAAACCTAACTTCATTCTTGCTTGAAATGACTTTACCTGATCTTGTTCATTCCCTTAACCAACGTACTTTCAAAGAAAGGTGTTGACTGTCTCATTCATTAATCGAACTACTATCAATCATTCAGGGAAACAAGTTTCACAAACTGACAATGAACTAACCTAAATTGTTGATTCATTGAAAGGTGTTTCACTCATTTAATCAGTGAATCAAACTATATTCAGATATCAACTGAAACGAGTTTCACTCACTCATTCAATGAATTAAGCTACATTCCTTGATTCAGTGAAATGTTTCTCACACACTCATATATTGAATCAACCTACATTCATGCATTGAATCAAACGAGTTTCAAAAACTAACTCAATGAATTAAACGATATTGTTGACGCAGTGAAAGGTGTTGTATTCATTCAGTCGAACAGACTACATTCCATGAAAAGTTTTTCACTGAATCATTTAAAGAATGAAGCTACATTCCTTGATTCAGTGAAATGACATGCACACACTGATTCATTGAATCAACCTACATTCATGCATTCAATGAAACTAAACTCACGCATTCATTCAAAGAAACAAACTTCATTCTTGCTTAAAATGTGTTCACCTGATCTTGTTCATTCCGTGAACCAACGTACATTCAAAGAAAGGTGTTGACTGTCTCATTCAATGAATCGAACTACTATCAATATTTCAGAGAAACAAGTTTCACAAACTGACATTGAATTAAACTACATTGTTGATTCAGTGAAAGGTATTTCACTCACTTAATCAGCGAATCAAACTATATTCAGAGATCAACTGAAACGAATTTCACTCACTCATTCAATTCAGTAAGCGACATTCCTTGATTCAATGCAATGACTTACATACACTCATTCAATAACTTAAACGACATTCATGCATTGAATGCAACTAAACTCACGCATTCATTCAAAGAAACAATCTTCATTCATTCATGCAATGTCTTCAGCTGATCTTGTTCATGCAGTGAATCAAACTACATTTAAAGAAACGGGTTTGACTGTCTCTTTCAATGAATGAAACTACTGTCAGTACTTTAATGGTAACGGGTTTCACAAACTGACTCAATGTATTAAACTACATTGTTGATTCCGTGAAAGGTGTTTCACTCACTTAATCAGTGAATCAAACGATATTCAGAGATCAACTGAAACGAGTTTCATTCACTCATTCAATGAATTAAGCTACACTCCTTGATTCAGTGAAATGTTTTTCACACACTCATACATTGAATCAACCTACATTCATGCATTCAATGAAAGTAAACTCCCGCATTCACTCAAAAAAACTAACTTCATTCTTGCTTGAAATGACTTTACCTGATCTTGTTCATTCCCTTAACCAACGTACTTTCAAAGAAAGGTGTTGACTGTCTCATTCATTAATCGAACTACTATCAGTCCTTCAGGGAAAGAAGTTTCACAAACTGACAATGAACTAAACTGCATTGTTGATTCAGTGAAAGGTGTTTCAGTCATTTAATCAGTGAATCAAACTATATTCAGATATCAACTGAAACGAGTTTCACTCACTCGTTCAATGAATTAAGCTACATTCCTTGATTCAGTGAAATGTTTCTCACACACTCATATATTGAATCAACCTACATTCATGCATTGAATCAAACGAGTTTCAAAAACTAACTCAATGAATTAAACTATATTGTTGATGCAGTGTAAGTTGTTGTATTCATTCAGTGGAACAGACTACATTCATAGATTCCATGAAACGTTTTTCACTGACTCATTCAAAGAATTAAGCTACATCCTTGATTCAGTGAAATGACATGCACACACTGATTCATTGAATCAACCTACATTCATGCATTCAACGAAACTAAACTCCCGCATTCATTCAAAGAACCTCACTTCATTCTTGCTTGCAAGGACTTTACCTGATCTTGTTCATTCCCTGAACCACGTACCTTCAAAGTAAGGTGTTGACTGTCTCATTCAGTGAACCGAAATACTATCAATACTTCAGGGAAACAAATTTCACAAACTGACAATGAATAAACTACATTGTTGATTCAGTGAACGTTGTTTCACTCACTTAATCAGTGAATCAAACTATATTCAGAGATCAACTGAAACGAGGGTCACTCACTCATTCAATGAATTAAGCTACATTCCTTGATTCAGTTAAATGCCTTTCACACACTCATTCAAGAAATTAAACAAGATTCATGCATTGAATAAAATTAAACTCACGCATTCATTCAAAGAAACAAACTTCATTCATACATGAAAAGGCTACAGTTGTTCTTGTTCATGCAGTGAATCAAACTACTTTGAAAGAGACGGGTTTGACTGTCTCTTTCAATGAATCAAACTACTATCAATACTTCATGGTAACGAGTTACACAAACTCACTCAATGAATTAAACTGCATTGTTGATTCCGTGAAAGGTGTTTCACTCACTTAATCAGTGAATCAAACTATATTCAGAGATCAACTGAAACGAGTTTCACTCACTCATTCAATGAATTAAGCCACATTCCTTGATTCAGTGAAATGTTTTTCACACACTCATTCATTGATTCAACCTACATTCATGGATTCAATGAAAGTAAACTCCCGCATTCATTCAAAGAAACAAACTTCATTCTTGCTTGCAATGACTTTACCTGATCTTGTTCATTCCCTTAACCAACGTACATTCAAAGAAAGGTGTTAACCGTTTCATTCATTAATCGAAGTACTATCATTACTTCAGGGAAACACGTTTCACAAACTGACAATGAATTAAACTACATTTTTGATTCAGTGAAAGGTGTTTCATTCATTTAATCAGTGAATCAAACTATATTCAGATATCAACTGAAGCGAGTTTCACTCACTCATTCAATGATTTAATCTACATTCCTTGATTCAGTGAAATGACTTTCACACACTCATATATTGAATCAACCTACATTCATGCATTCAATGAAAGTAAACTCCCGCATTCATTCAAAAAACCTAACTTCATTCTTGCTTGAAATGACTTTACCTGATCTTGCTCATTCCCTTAACCAACGTACTTTCAAACAAAGGTGTTGACTGTCTCATTCATTAATCGAACTACTATCAATCATTCAGGGAAACAAGTTACACAAACTGACAATGAATTAAACTACATTGTTGATTCAGTGAAAGGTGTTGTATTCATTCAGTCGAAAAGACTACATTCATAGATCCATGAAAAGTTTTTCACTCACTCATTCAATGAATTAAGCTACATTCCTTGATTCAGTGAAATGTTTTCCACACACTCATATATTGAATCAACCTACATTCATGCATTCAATGAAAGTAAACTCCCGCATTCTTTCAAAGAAACAAACTTCATTCTTGCTTGCAATGACTTTACCTGATCTTGTTCATTCCCTTAACCAACGTACATTCAAAGAAAGGTGTTAACTGTTTCATTCATTAATCGAACTACTATCAATACTTCAAGGAAACACGTTTCACAAACTAACAATGAATTAAACTACATTTTTGATTCAGTGAACTGTGTTTCACTCATTTAATCAGTGAATCAAACTATATTCAGATATCAACTGAAACGAGTTTCACTCATTCATTCAATGATTTAATCTACATTCCTTGATTCAGTGAAATGACTTTCACACACTCATATATTGAATCAACCTACATTCATGCATTCATTCAAAAAACCTAACTTCATTCTTGCTTGAAATGACTTTACCTGATCTTGTTCATTCCCTTAACCAACGTACTTTCAAAGAAAGGTGTTGACTGTCTCATTCATTAATCGAACTACTATCAATCATTCAGGGAAACAAGTTTCACAAACTGACAATGAACTAACCTAAATTGTTGATTCATTGAAAGGTGTTTCACTCATTTAATCAGTGAATCAAACTATATTCAGATATCAACTGAAACGAGTTTCACTCACTCATTCAATGAATTAAGCTACATTCCTTGATTCAGTGAAATGTTTCTCACACACTCATATATTGAATCAACCTACATTCATGCATTGAATCAAACGAGTTTCAAAAACTAACTCAATGAATTAAACGATATTGTTGACGCAGTGAAAGCTGTTGTATTCATTCAGTCGAACAGACTACATTCCATGAAAAGTTTTTCACTGAATCATTTAAAGAATGAAGCTACATTCCTTGATTCAGTGAAATGACATGCACACACTGATTCATTGAATCAACCTACATTCATGCATTCAATGAAACTAAACTCACGCATTCATTCAAAGAAACAAACTTCATTCTTGCTTGCAATGTGTTCACCTGATCTTGTTCATTCCGTGAACCAACGTACATTCAAAGAAAGGTGTTGACTGTCTCATTCAATGAATCGAACTACTATCAATATTTCAGAGAAACAAGTTTCACAAACTGACATTGAATTAAACTACATTGTTGATTCAGTGAAAGGTATTTCACTCACTTAATCAGCGAATCAAACTATATTCAGAGATCAACTGAAACGAATTTCACTCACTCATTCAATTCAGTAAGCGACATTCCTTGATTCAATGCAATGACTTACATACACTCATTCAATAACTTAAACGACATTCATGCATTGAATGCAACTAAACTCACGCATTCATTCAAAGAAACAATCTTCATTCATTCATGCAATGTCTTCAGCTGATCTTGTTCATGCAGTGAATCAAACTACATTTAAAGAAACGGGTTTGACTGTCTCTTTCAATGAATGAAACTACTATCAGTACTTTAATGGTAACGGGTTTCACAAACTGACTCAATGTATTAAACTACATTGTTGATTCCGTGAAAGGTGTTTCACTCACTTAATCAGTGAATCAAACGATATTCAGAGATCAACTGAAACGAGTTTCATTCACTCATTCAATGAATTAAGCTACACTCCATGATTCAGTGAAATGTTTTTCACACACTCATACATTGAATCAACCTACATTCATGCATTCAATGAAAGTAAACTCCCGCATTCACTCAAAAAAACTAACTTCATTCTTGCTTGAAATGACTTTACCTGATCTTGTTCATTCCCTTAACCAACGTACTTTCAAAGAAAGGTGTTGACTGTCTCATTCATTAATCGAACTACTATCAGTCCTTCAGGGAAAGAAGTTTCACAAACTGACAATGAACTAAACTGCATTGTTGATTCAGTGAAAGGTGTTTCAGTCATTTAATCAGTGAATCAAACTATATTCAGATATCAACTGAAACGAGGTTCACTCACTCATTCAATGAATTAAGCTACATTCCTTGATTCAGTGAAATGTTTCTCACACACTCATATATTGAATCAACCTACATTCATGCATTGAATCAAACGAGTTTCAAAAACTAACTCAATGAATTAAACTATATTGTTGATGCAGTGTAAGTTGTTGTATTCATTCAGTGGAACAGACTACATTCATAGATTCCATGAAACGTTTTTCACTGACTCATTCAAAGAATTAAGCTACATCCTTGATTCAGTGAAATGACATGCACACACTGATTCATTGAATCAACCTACATTCATGCATTCAACGAAACTAAACTCCCGCATTCATTCAAAGAACCTCACTTCATTCTTGCTTGCAAGGACTTTACCTGATCTTGTTCATTCCCTGAACCACGTACCTTCAAAGTAAGGTGTTGACTGTCTCATTCAGTGAACCGAAATACTATCAATACTTCAGGGAAACAAATTTCACAAACTGACAATGAATAAACTACATTGTTGATTCAGTGAACGTTGTTTCACTCACTTAATCAGTGAATCAAACTATATTCAGAGATCAACTGAAACGAGGGTCACTCACTCATTCAATGAATTAAGCTACATTCCTTGATTCAGTTAAATGCCTTTCACACACTCATTCAAGAAATTAAACAAGATTCATGCATTGAATAAAATTAAACTCACGCATTCATTCAAAGAAACAAACTTCATTCATACATGAAAAGGCTACAGTTGTTCTTGTTCATGCAGTGAATCAAACTACTTTGAAAGAGACGGGTTTGACTGTCTCTTTCAATGAATCAAACTACTATCAATACTTCATGGTAACGAGTTACACAAACTCACTCAATGAATTAAACTGCATTGTTGATTCCGTGAAAGGTGTTTCACTCACTTAATCAGTGAATCAAACTATATTCAGAGATCAACTGAAACGAGTTTCACTCACTCATTCAATGAATTAAGCCACATTCCTTGATTCAGTGAAATGTTTTTCACACACTCATTCATTGATTCAACCTACATTCATGGATTCAATGAAAGTAAACTCCCGCATTCATTCAAAGAAACAAACTTCATTCTTGCTTGCAATGACTTTACCTGATCTTGTTCATTCCCTTAACCAACGTACATTCAAAGAAAGGTGTTAACCGTTTCATTCATTAATCGAACTACTATCATTACTTCAGGGAAACACGTTTCACAAACTGACAATGAATTAAACTACATTGTTGATTCAGTGAAAGGTGTTTCATTCATTTAATCAGTGAATCAAACTATATTCAGATATCAACTGAAGCGAGTTTCACTCACTCATTCAATGATTTAAGCTACATTCCTTGATTCAGTGAAATGACTTTCACACACTCATATATTGAATCAACCTACATTCATGCATTCAATGAAAGTAAACTCCCGCATTCATTCAAAAAACCTAACTTCATTCTTGCTTGAAATGACTTTACCTGATCTTGTTCATTCCCTTAACCAACGTACTTTCAAAGAAAGGTGTTGACTGTCTCATTCATTAATCGAACTACTATCAATCATTCAGGGAAACAAGTTACACAAACTGACAATGAACTAAACTACATTGTTGATTCAGTGAAAGGTGTTTCACTCATTTAATCAGTGAGTCAAACTATATTCAGATATCAACTGGAACGAGTTTCACTCTCTCATTCAATGAATTAAGCAACATTCCTTGATTCAGTGAAATGTTTCTCACACACTCATATATTGAATCAAACTAAATTCATGCATTGAATCAAACGAGTTTCAAAAACTAACTCAATGAATTAAACTGTATTGTTGATGCAGTGAAAGGTGTTGTATTCATTCAGTCGAAAAGACTACATTCATAGATTCCATGAAAAGTTTTTCACTGAATCATTTAAAGAATTAAGCTACATTCGTTGATTCAGTGAAATGTTTTCCACACACTCATATATTGAATCAACCTACATTCATGCATTCACTGAAAGTAAACTCCCGCATTCATTCAAAGAAACAAACTTCATTCTTGCTTGCAATGACTTTACCTGATCTTGTTCATTCCCTTAACCAACGTACATTCAAAGAAAGGTGTTAACTGTTTCATTCATTAATCGAACTACTATCAATACTTCAAGGAAACACGTTTCACAAACTAACAATGAATTAAACTACATTTTTGATTCAGTGAACTGTGTTTCACTCATTTAATCAGTGAATCAAACTATATTCAGATATCAACTGAAACGAGTTTCACTCACTCATTCAATGATTTAATCTACATTCCTTGATTCAGTGAAATGACTTTCACACACTCATATATTGAATCAACCTACATTCATGCATTCATTCAAAAAACCTAACTTCATTCTTGCTTGAAATGACTTTACCTGATCTTGTTCATTCCCTTAACCAACGTACTTTCAAAGAAAGGCGTTGACTGTCTCATTCATTAATCGAACTACTATCAATCATTCAGGGAAACAAGTTTCACAAACTGACAATGAACTAACCTAAATTGTTGATTCATTGAAAGGTGTTTCACTCATTTAATCAGTGAATCAAACTATGTTCAGATATCAACTGAAACGAGTTTCACTCACTCATTCAATGAATTAAGCTACATTCCTTGATTCAGTGAAATGTTTCTCACACACTCATATATTGAATCAACCTACATTCATGCATTGAATCAAACGAGTTTCAAAAACTAACTCAATGAATTAAACGATATTGTTGACGCAGTGAAAGCTGTTGTATTCATTCAGTCGAACAGACTACATTCCATGAAAAGTTTTTCACTGAATCATTTAAAGAATGAAGCTACATTCGTTGATTCAGTGAAATGACATGCACACACTGATTCATTGAATCAACCTACATTCATGCATTCAATGAAACTAAACTCACGCATTCATTCAAAGAAACAAACTTCATTCTTGCTTAAAATGTGTTCACCTGATCTTGTTCATTCCGTGAACCAACGTACATTCAAAGAAAGGTGTTGACTGTCTCATTCAATGAATCGAACTACTATCAATATTTCAGAGAAACAAGTTTCACAAACTGACATTGAATTAAACTACATTGTTGATTCAGTGAAAGGTATTTCACTCACTTAATCAGCGAATCAAACTATATTCAGAGTGAAACGAATTTCACTCACTCATTCAATTCAGTAAGCGACATTCCTTGATTCAATGCAATGACTTACATACACTCATTCAATAACTTAAACGACATTCATGCATTGAATGCAACTAAACTCACGCATTCATTCAAAGAAACAATCTTCATTCATTCATGCAATGTCTTCAGCTGATCTTGTTCATGCAGTGAATCAAACTACATTTAAAGAAACGGGTTTGACTGTCTCTTTCAATGAATGAAATGTATCAGTACTTAATGGTAACGGGTTTCACAAACTGACTCAATGTATTAAACTACATTGTGATTCCGTGAAAGGTGTTTCACTCACTTAATCAGTGAATCAAACGATATTCAGAGATCAACTGAAACGAGTTTCATTCACTCATTCAATGAATTAAGCTACACTTCTTGATTCAGTGAAATGTTTTTCACACACTCATACATTGAATCAACCTACATTCATGCATTCAATGAAAGTAAACTCCCGCATTCACTCAAAAAAACGAACTTCATTCTTGCTTGAAATGACTTTACCTGATCTTGTTCATTCCCTCAACCAACGTACTTTCAAAGAAAGGTGTTGACTGTCTCATTCATTAATCGAACTACTATCAGTCCTTCAGGGAAAGAGGTTTCACAAACTGACAATGAACTAAACTGCATTGTTGATTCAGTGAAAGGTGTTTCAGTCATTTAATCAGTGAATCAAACTATATTCAGATATCAACTGAAACGAGTTTCACTCACTCATTCAATGAATTAAGCTACATTCCTTGATTCAGTGAAATGTTTCTCACACACTCATATATTGAATCAACCTACATTCATGCATTGAATCAAACGAGTTTCAAAAACTAACGCAATGAATTAAACTATATTGTTGATGCAGTGTAAGTTGTTGTATTCATTCAGTGGAACAGACTACATTCATAGATTCCATGAAACGTTTTTCACTGACTCATTCAAAGAATTAAGCTACATTCCTTGATTCAGTGAAATGTTTTCCACACACTCATTCATTGAATCAACCTACATTCATGCATTCAATGAAACTAAACTCCCGCATTCATTCAAAGAAACAAACTTCATTCTTGCTTGCAAGGACTTTACCTGATCTTGTTCATTCCCTGAACCACGTACCTTCAAAGTAAGGTGTTGACTGTCTCATTCAGTGAACCGAAATACTATCAATACTTCAGGGAAACAAATTTCACAAACTGACAATGAATAAACTACATTGTTGATTCAGTGAACGTTGTTTCACTCACTTAATCAGTGAATCAAACTATATTCAGAGATCAACTGAAACGAGGGTCACTCACTCATTCAATGAATTAAGCTACATTCCTTGATTCAGTGAAATGTTTCTCACACACTCATATATTGAATCAACCTACATTCATGCATTGAATCAAACGAGTTTCAAAAACTAACTCAATGAATTAAACTATATTGTTGATGCAGTGTAAGTTGTTGTATTCATTCAGTGAACAGACTACATTCATAGATTCCATGAAACGTTTTTCACTGACTCATTCAAAGAATTAAGCTACATCCTTGATTCAGTGAAATGACATGCACACACTGATTCATTGAATCAACCTACATTCATGCATTCAACGAAACTAAACTCCCGCATTCATTCAAAGAAACTCACTTCATTCTTGCTTGCAAGGACTTTACCTGATCTTGTTCATTCCCTGAACCACGTACCTTCACAGTAAGGTGTTGACTGTCTCATTCAGTGAACCGAAATACTATCAATACTTCAGGGAAACAATTTCACAAACTGACAATGAATAAACTACATTGTTGATTCAGTGAAAGTTGTTTCACTCACTTAATCAGTGAATCAAACTATATTCAGAGATCAACTGAAACGAGTTTCACTCACTCATTCAATGAATTAAGCTACATTCCTTGATTCAGTGAAATGCCTTTCACACACTCATTCAAGAAATTAAACAACATTCATGCATTGAATAAAAGTAAACTCACGCATTCATTCAAAGAAACAAACTTCATTCATGCATGAAAAGGCTACAGTTGTTCTTGTTCATTCAGTGAATCAAACTACTTTCAAAGAGACGGGTTTGACTGTCTCTTTCAATGAATCAAACTACTATCAATACTTCATGGTAACGAGTTTCACAAACTCACTCAATGAATTAAACTGCATTGTTGATTCCGTGAAAGGTGTTTCACTCACTTAATCAGTGAATCAAACTATATTCAGAGATCAACTGAAACGAGTTTCACTCACTCATTCAATGAATTAAGCTACATTCCTTGATTCAGTGAAATGTTTTTCACACACTCATTCATTGAATCAACCTACATTCATGCATTCAATGAAAGTAAACTCCCGCATTCATTCAAAGAAACAAACTTCATTCTTGCTTGCAATGACTTTACCTGATCTTGTTCATTCCCTTAACCAACGTACATTCAAAGAAAGGTGTTAACCGTTTCATTCATTAATCGAAGTACTATCATTACTTCAGGGAAACACGTTTCACAAACTGACAATGAATTAAACTACATTTTTGATTCAGTGAAAGGTGTTTCATTCATTTAATCAGTGAATCAAACTATATTCAGATATCAACTGAAACGAGTTTCACTCACTCATTCAATGATTTAATCTACATTCCTTGATTCAGTGAAATGACTTTCACACACTCATATATTGAATCAACCTACATTCATGCATTCAATGAAAGTAAACTCCCGCATTCATTCAAAAAACCTAACTTCATTCTTGCTTGAAATGACTTTACCTGATCTTGCTCATTCCCTTAACCAACGTACTTTCAAAGAAAGGTGTTGACTGTCTCATTCATTAATCGAACTACTATCAATCATTCAGGGAAACAAGTTACACAAACTGACAATGAACTAAACTACATTGTTGATTCAGTGAAAGGTGTTTCACTCATTTAATCAGTGAGTCAAACTATATTCAGATATCAACTGGAACGAGTTTCACTCTCTCATTCAATGAATTAAGCAACATTCCTTGATTCAGTGAAATGTTTCTCACACACTCATATATTGAATCAAACTAAATTCATGCATTGAATCAAACGAGTTTCAAAAACTAACTCAATGAATTAAACTGTATTGTTGATGCAGTGAAAGGTGTTGTATTCATTCAGTCGAAAAGACTACATTCATAGATTCCATGAAAAGTTTTTCACTGAATCATTTAAAGAATTAAGCTACATTCGTTGATTCAGTGAAATGTTTTCCACACACTCATATATTGAATCAACCTACATTCATGCATTCACTGAAAGTAAACTCCCGCATTCTTTCAAAGAAACAAACTTCATTCTTGCTTGCAATGACTTTACCTGATCTTGTTCATTCCCTTAACCAACGTACATTCAAAGAAAGGTGTTAACTGTTTCATTCATTAATCGAACTACTATCAATACTGCAAGGAAACACGTTTCACAAACTAACAATGAATTAAACTACATTTTTGATTCAGTGAACTGTGTTTCACTCATTTAATCAGTGAATCAAACTATATTCAGATATCAACTGAAGCGAGTTTCACTCATTCATTCAATGATTTAATCTACATTCCTTGATTCAGTGAAATGACTTTCACACACTCATATATTGAATCAACCTACATTCATGCATTCATTCAAAAAACCTAACTTCATTCTTGCTTGAAATGACTTTACCTGATCTTGTTCATTCCCTTAACCAACGTACTTTCAAAGAAAGGCGTTGACTGTCTCATTCATTAATCGAACTACTATCAATCATTCAGGGAAACAAGTTTCACAAACTGACAATGAACTAACCTAAATTGTTGATTCATTGAAAGGTGTTTC
The DNA here is from genome assembly GCF_020745735.1 of Hemiscyllium ocellatum. Classification (NCBI taxonomy): domain Eukaryota; kingdom Metazoa; phylum Chordata; class Chondrichthyes; order Orectolobiformes; family Hemiscylliidae; genus Hemiscyllium; species Hemiscyllium ocellatum. The sequence continues at coordinate 10,106,356 of NC_083453.1, read as the reverse complement.
ACTCATTTAATCAGTGAATCAAACTATGTTCAGATATCAACTGAAACGAGTTTCACTCACTCATTCAATGAATTAAGCAACATTCCTTGATTCAGTGAAATGTTTCTCACACACTCATATATTGAATCAACCTACATTCATGCATTGAATCAAACGAGTTTCAAAAACTAACTCAATGAATTAAACGATATTGTTGACGCAGTGAAAGCTGTTGTATTCATTCAGTCGAACAGACTACATTCCATGAAAAGTTTTTCACTGAATCATTTAAAGAATGAAGCTACATTCGTTGATTCAGTGAAATGACATGCACACACTGATTCATTGAATCAACCTACATTGATGCATTCAATGAAACTAAACTCACGCATTCATTCAAAGAAACAAACTTCATTCTTGCTTAAAATGTGTTCACCTGATCTTGTTCATTCCGTGAACCAACGTACATTCAAAGAAAGGTGTTGACTGTCTCATTCAATGAATCGAACTACTATCAATATTTCAGAGAAACAAGTTTCACAAACTGACATTGAATTAAACTACATTGTTGATTCAGTGAAAGGTATTTCACTCACTTAATCAGCGAATCAAACTATATTCAGAGTGAAACGAATTTCACTCACTCATTCAATTCAGTAAGCGACATTCCTTGATTCAATGCAATGACTTACATACACTCATTCAATAACTTAAACGACATTCATGCATTGAATGCAACTAAACTCACGCATTCATTCAAAGAAACAATCTTCATTCATTCATGCAATGTCTTCAGCTGATCTTGTTCATGCAGTGAATCAAACTACATTTAAAGAAACGGGTTTGACTGTCTCTTTCAATGAATGAAATGTATCAGTACTTAATGGTAACGGGTTTCACAAACTGACTCAATGTATTAAACTACATTGTCGATTCCGTGAAAGGTGTTTCACTCACTTAATCAGTGAATCAAACGATATTCAGAGATCAACTGAAACGAGTTTCATTCACTCATTCAATGAATTAAGCTACACTCCTTGATTCAGTGAAATGTTTTTCACACACTCATACATTGAATCAACCTACATTCATGCATTCAATGAAAGTAAACTCCCGCATTCACTCAAAAAAACGAACTTCATTCTTGCTTGAAATGACTTTACCTGATCTTGTTCATTCCCTCAACCAACGTACTTTCAAAGAAAGGTGTTGACTGTCTCATTCATTAATCGAACTACTATCAGTCCTTCAGGGAAAGAGGTTTCACAAACTGACAATGAACTAAACTGCATTGTTGATTCAGTGAAAGGTGTTTCAGTCATTTAATCAGTGAATCAAACTATATTCAGATATCAACTGAAACGAGTTTCACTCACTCATTCAATGAATTAAGCTACATTCCTTGATTCAGTGAAATGTTTCTCACACACTCATATATTGAATCAACCTACATTCATGCATTGAATCAAACGAGTTTCAAAAACTAACGCAATGAATTAAACTATATTGTTGATGCAGTGTAAGTTGTTGTATTCATTCAGTGGAACAGACTACATTCATAGATTCCATGAAACGTTTTTCACTGACTCATTCAAAGAATTAAGCTACATCCTTGATTCAGTGAAATGTTTTCCACACACTCATTTATTGAATCAACCTACATTCATGTATTCACTGAAAGTAAACTCCCGCATTCATTCAAAGAAACAAACTTCATTCTTGCTTGCAAGGACTTTACCTGATCTTGTTCATTCCCTGAACCACGTACCTTCAAAGTAAGGTGTTGACTGTCTCATTCAGTGAACCGAAATACTATCAATACTTCAGGGAAACAAATTTCACAAACTGACAATGAATAAACTACATTGTTGATTCAGTGAACGTTGTTTCACTCACTTAATCAGTGAATCAAACTATATTCAGAGATCAACTGAAACGAGGGTCACTCACTCATTCAATGAATTAAGCTACATTCCTTGATTCAGTTAAATGCCTTTCACACACTCATTCAAGAAATTAAACAAGATTCATGCATTGAATAAAATTAAACTCACGCATTCATTCAAAGAAACAAACTTCATTCATACATGAAAAGGCTACAGTTGTTCTTGTTCATGCAGTGAATCAAACTACTTTGAAAAAGACGGGTTTGACTGTCTCTTTCAATGAATCAAACTACTATCAATACTTCATGGTAACGAGTTACACAAACTCACTCAATGAATTAAACTGCATTGTTGATTCCGTGAAAGGTGTTTCACTCACTTAATCAGTGAATCAAACTATATTCAGAGATCAACTGAAACGAGTTTCACTCACTCATTCAATGAATTAAGCCACATTCCTTGATTCAGTGAAATGTTTTTCACACACTCATTCATTGATTCAACCTACATTCATGGATTCAATGAAAGTAAACTCCCGCATTCATTCAAAGAAACTCACTTCATTCTTGCTTGCAATGACTTTACCTGATCTTGCTCATTCACTGAACTAACGTACCTTCAAAGAAAGGTGTTGACTGTCTCATTCAATGAATCGAACTACTCTCAATACTTCAGGGAAACAAGTTTCACAAACTGACAATGAATTAAACTACATTGTTGATTCCGTGAAAGGTGTTTCACTCACTTAATCAGTGAATCAAACTATATTCGGAGATCAACTGAAACGAGTTTCACTCACTCATTCTATGAATTAAGCTACATTCCTTGATTCAGTGAAATGTTTTCCACACACTCATATATTGAATCAACCTACATTCATGTATTCACTGAAAGTAAACTCCCGCATTCTTTCAAAGAAACAAACTTCATTCTTGCTTGCAATGACTTTACCTGATCTTGTTCATTCCGTTAACCAACGTACATTCAAAGAAAGGTGTTAACTGTTTCATTCATTAATCGAAGTACTATCAATACTTCAGGGAAACACGTTTCACAAACTAACAATGAATTAAACTACATTTTTGATTCAGTGAAAGGTGTTTCACTCATTTAATCAGTGAATCAAACTATATTCAGATATCAACTGAAACGAGTTTCACTCACTCATTCAATGATTTAATCTACATTCCTTGATTCAGTGAAATGACTTTCACACACTCATATATTGAATCAACCTACATTCATGCATTCAATGAAAGTAAACTCCCGCATTAATTCAAAAAACCTAACTTCATTCTAGCTTGAAATGACTTTACCTGATCTTGTTCATTCCCTTAACCAACGTACTTTCAAAGAAAGGCGTTGACTGTCTCATTCATTAATCGAACTACTATCAATCATTCAGGGAAACAAGTTTCACAAACTGACAATGAACTAACCTAAATTGTTGATTCATTGAAAGGTGTTTCACTCATTTAATCAGTGAATCAAACTATATTCAGATATCAACTGAAACGAGTTTCACTCACTCATTCAATGAATTAAGCTACATTCCTTGATTCAGTGAAATGTTTCTCACACACTCATATATTGAATCAACCTACATTCATGCATTGAATCAAACGAGTTTCAAAAACTAACGCAATGAATTAAACGATATTGTTGACGCAGTGAAAGGTGTTGTATTCATTCAGTCGAACAGACTACATTCCATGAAAAGTTTTTCACTGAATCATTTAAAGAATGAAGCTACATTCCTTGATTCAGTGAAATGACATGCACACACTGATTCATTGAATCAACCTACATTCATGCATTCAATGAAACTAAACTCACGCATTCATTCAAAGAAACAAACTTCATTCTTGCTTAAAATGTGTTCACCTGATCTTGTTCATTCCGTGAACCAACGTACATTCAAAGAAAGGTGTTGACTGTCTCATTCAATGAATCGAACTACTATCAATATTTCAGAGAAACAAGTTTCACAAACTGACATTGAATTAAACTACATTGTTGATTCAGTGAAAGGTATTTCACTCACTTAATCAGCGAATCAAACTATATTCAGAGATCAACTGAAACGAATTTCACTCACTCATTCAATTCAGTAAGCGACATTCCTTGATTCAATGCAATGACTTACATACACTCATTCAATAACTTAAACGACATTCATGCATTGAATGCAACTAAACTCACGCATTCATTCAAAGAAACAATCTTCATTCATTCATGCAATGTCTTCAGCTGATCTTGTTCATGCAGTGAATCAAACTACATTTAAAGAAACGGGTTTGACTGTCTCTTTCAATGAATGAAATGTATCAGTACTTAATGGTAACGGGTTTCACAAACTGACTCAATGTATTAAACTACATTGTCGATTCCGTGAAAGGTGTTTCACTCACTTAATCAGTGAATCAAACGATATTCAGAGATCAACTGAAACGAGTTTCATTCACTCATTCAATGAATTAAGCTACACTCCTTGATTCAGTGAAATGTTTTTCACACACTCATACATTGAATCAACCTACATTCATGCATTCAATGAAAGTAAACTCCCGCATTCACTCAAAAAAACTAACTTCATTCTTGCTTGAAATGACTTTACCTGATCTTGTTCATTCCCTTAACCAACGTACTTTCAAAGAAAGGTGTTGACTGTCTCATTCATTAATCGAACTACTATCAGTCCTTCAGGGAAAGAAGTTTCACAAACTGACAATGAACTAAACTGCATTGTTGATTCAGTGAAAGGTGTTTCAGTCATTTAATCAGTGAATCAAACTATATTCAGATATCAACTGAAACGAGTTTCACTCACTCATTCAATGAATTAAGCTACATTCCTTGATTCAGTGAAATGTTTCTCACACACACATATATTGAATCAACCTACATTCATGCATTGAATCAAACGAGTTTCAAAAACTAACTCAATGAATTAAACTATATTGTTGATGCAGTGTAAGTTGTTGTATTCATTCAGTGGAACAGACTACATTCATAGATTCCATGAAACGTTTTTCACTGACTCATTCAAAGAATTAAGCTACATCCTTGATTCAGTGAAATGACATGCACACACTGATTCATTGAATCAACCTACATTCATGCATTCAACGAAACTAAACTCCCGCATTCATTCAAAGAACCTCACTTCATTCTTGCTTGCAAGGACTTTACCTGATCTTGTTCATTCCCTGAACCACGTACCTTCAAAGTAAGGTGTTGACTGTCTCATTCAGTGAACCGAAATACTATCAATACTTCAGGGAAACAAATTTCACAAACTGACAATGAATAAACTACATTGTTGATTCAGTGAACGTTGTTTCACTCACTTAATCAGTGAATCAAACTATATTCAGAGATCAACTGAAACGAGGGTCACTCACTCATTCAATGAATTAAGCTACATTCCTTGATTCAGTTAAATGCCTTTCACACACTCATTCAAGAAATTAAACAAGATTCATGCATTGAATAAAATTAAACTCACGCATTCATTCAAAGAAACAAACTTCATTCATACATGCAAAGGCTGCAGTTGTTCTTGTTCATGCAGTGAATCAAACTACTTTGAAAGAGACGGGTTTGACTGTCTCTTTCAATGAATCAAACTACTATCAATACTTCATGGTAACGAGTTACACAAACTCACTCAATGAATTAAACTGCATTGTTGATTCCGTGAAAGGTGTTTCACTCACATAATCAGTGAATCAAACTATATTCAGAGATCAACTGAAACGAGTTTCACTCACTCATTCAATGAATTAAGCCATGTTCCTTGATTCAGTGAAATGTTTTTCACACACTCATTCATTGATTCAACCTACATTCATGGATTCAATGAAAGTAAACTCCCGCATTCATTCAAAGAAACTCACTTCATTCTTGATTGCAATGACTTTACCTGATCTTGCTCATTCACTGAACTAACGTACCTTCAAAGAAAGGTGTTGACTGTCTCATTCAATGAATCGAACTACTCTCAATACTTCACGGAAACAAGTTTCACAAACTGACAATGAATTAAACTACATTGTTGATTCCGTGAAAGGTGTTTCACTCACTTAATCAGTGAATCAAACTATATTCGGAGATCAACTGAAACGAGTTTCACTCACTCATTCTATGAATTAAGCTACATTCCTTGATTCAGTGAAATGTTTTCCACACACTCATTTATTGAATCAACCTACATTCATGTATTCACTGAAAGTAAACTCCCGCATTCTTTCAAAGAAACAAACTTCATTCTTGCTTGCAATGACTTTACCTGATCTTGTTCATTCCCTGAACCACGTACCTTCAAAGTAAGGTGTTGACTGTCTCATTCAGTGAACCGAAATACTATCAATACTTCAGGGAAACAAATTTCACAAACTGACAATGAATAAACTACATTGTTGATTCAGTGAACGTTGTTTCACTCACTTAATCAGTGAATCAAACTATATTCAGAGATCAACTGAAACGAGGGTCACTCACTCATTCAATGAATTAAGCTACATTCCTTGATTCAGTTAAATGCCTTTCACAGCTGCAAATGTGTTGCTGGTCAAAGCACAGCAGGTTAGGCAGCATCTCAGGAATAGAGAATTCGACGTTTCGAGCATAAGCCCTTCATCAGGAATAAGAGAGAGAGAGCCAAGCCGGCTGAGATAAAAGGTAGGGAGGAGGGACTAGGGGGAGGGGCGATGGAGGTGGGATAGGTGGAAGGAGGTCAAGGTGAGGGTGATAGGCCGGAGTGGGGTGGGGGCGGAGAGGTCAGGAAGAGGATTGCAGGTTAGGAGGGCGGTGCTGAGTTGAGGGAACCGACTGAGACAAGGTGGGGGGAGGGAAATGAGGAAGCTGGAGAAATCTGAATTCATACCTTGTGGTTGGAGGGTTCCCAGGCGGAAGATGAGGCGCTCCTCCTCCAGCCGTCGTGTAGTTGTGTTCTGCCGGTGGAGGAGTCCAAGGACCTGCATGTCCTCGGTGGAGTGGGAGGGGGAGTTAAAGTGTTGAGCCACGGGGTGATTGGGTTGGTTGGTTCGGGCGGCCCAGAGGTGTTCTCTGAAGCGTTCCGCAAGTAAGCGGCCTGTCTCACCAATATAGAGGAGGCCACATCGGGTGCAGCGGATGCAATAGATGATGTGTGTGGAGGTACAGGTGAACTTGTGGCGGATATGGAAGGATCCCTTGGGGCCTTGGAGGGAAGTGAGTGTGGAGGTGTGGGCGCAAGTTTTACATTTCCTGCGGTTGCAGGGGAAGGTGCCGGGGTGGAGGTTGGTTTGGTGGGGGTGTGGATCTGACAAGGGAGTCACGAAGGGAGTGGTCCTTGCGGAACGCTGATAGGGGAGGGGAGGGAAATATATCCTTGGTGGTGGGGTCCGTTTGGAGGTGGCGGAAATGGCGGCGGATAATACGTTGTATGCGCAGGTTGGTGGGGTGGTAGGTGAGAACCAGTGGGGTTCTGTCTTGGTGGCGGTTGGAGGAGCGGGGCTCAAGGGCGGAGGAGCGGGAAGTGGAGGAGATGCGGTGGAGGGCATCGTCGATCACGTCTGGGGGGAATCTGCGGTCCTTGAAGAAGGAGGCCATCTGGTTGTGCGGTGTTGGAATTGGTCCTCCTGGGAGCAGATGCGGCGGAGACGAAGGAATTGGGAATATGGGATGGCGTTTTTACAGGGGCAGGGTGGGAGGAGGTGTAGTCCAGGTAGCTGTGGGAGTCAGTCGGTTTATAATAGATGTCTGTGTTGAGTCGGTCGCCCGAGATAGAAATGGAAAGGTCTAGGAAGGGGAGGGAGGAGTCTGAGACAGTCCAGGTGAATTTCAGGTCGGGATGGAAGGTGTTAGTAAAGTTGATGAACTGTTCAACCTCCTCGTGGGAGCACGAGGCAGCGCCGATACAGTCATCGATGTAGCGGAGGAAAAGGTGGGGGGTGGTGCCAGTGTAGTTGCGGAAGATGGACTGTTCCACATATCCTACGAAGAGGCAGGCATAGCTGGGGCCCATGCGGGTGCCCATGGCAACTCCTTTAGTTTGGAGGAAGTGGGAGGATTGAAAAGAGAAGTTATTCAGGGTGAGGACCAGTTCAGTCAGTCGAAGGAGGGTGTCAGTGGAAGGGTACTGGTTAGTGCGGCGGGAAAGGAAGAAGCGGAGGGCTTTGAGTCCTTCGTGATGGGGGATGGAGGTGTACAGGGACTGGATGTCCATAGTGAAAATAAGGCGTTGGGGACCGGGAAGCGAAAATCCTGGAGGAGGTGGAGGGCGTGGGTGGTGTCCCGAACGTAGGTGGGGAGTTCTTGGACTAAAGGGGACAGGACCGTGTCGAGGTATTGGGAGATGAGTTCGGTGGGGCAGGAGCAGGCTGAGACAATGGGTCGGCCGGGGCAGGCAGGTTTGTGGATTTTGGGCAGGAGGTAGAAACGGGCGGTGCGGGGTTGTGGGACTATGAGGTTGGAGGCGGTGGATGGGAGATCCCCTGAGGTGATGAGGTCCTGGATGGTCTGGGAGATGATGGTTTGGTGGTGGGAGGTGGGGTCGTGGTCAAGGGGGCGATAACACACTCATTCAAGAAATTAAACAAGATTCATGCATTGAATAAAATTAAACTCACGCATTCATTCAAAGAAACAAACTTCATTCATACATGAAAAGGCTATAGTTGTTCTTGTTCATGCAGTGAATCAAACTACTTTGAAAAAGACGGGTTTGACTGTCTCTTTCAATGAATCAAACTACTATCAATACTTCATGGTAACGAGTTACACAAACTCACTCAATGAATTAAACTGCATTGTTGATTACGTGAAAGGTGTTTCACTCACTTAATCAGTGAATCAAACTATATTCAGAGATCAACTGAAACGAGTTTCACTCACTCATTCAATGAATTAAGCCACATTCCTTGATTCAGTGAAATGTTTTTCACACACTCATTCATTGATTCAACCTACATTCATGGATTCAATGAAAGTAAACTCCCGCATTCATTCAAAGAAACTCACTTCATTCTTGCTTGCAATGACTTTACCTGATCTTGCTCATTCACTGAACTAACGTACCTTCAAAGAAAGGTGTTGACTGTCTCATTCAATAAATCGAACTACTCTCAATACTTCAGGGAAACAAGTTTCACAAACTGACAATGAATTAAACTACATTGTTGATTCCGTGAAAGGTGTTTCACTCACTTAATCAGTGAATCAAACTATATTCGGAGATCAACTGAAACGAGTTTCACTCACTCATTCTATGAATTAAGCTACATTCCTTGATTCAGTGAAATGTTTTCCACACACTCATATATTGAATCAACCTACATTCATGTATTCACTGAAAGTAAACTCCCGCATTCTTTCAAAGAAACAAACTTCATTCTTGCTTGCAATGACTTTACCTGATCTTGTTCATTCCGTTAACCAACGTACATTCAAAGAAAGGTGTTAACTGTTTCATTCATTAATCGAAGTACTATCAATACTTCAGGGAAACACGTTTCACAAACTAACAATGAATTAAACTACATTTTTGATTCAGTGAAAGGTGTTTCACTCATTTAATCAGTGAATCAAACTATATTCAGATATCAACTGAAACGAGTTTCACACTCATTCAATGATTTAATCTACATTCCTTGATTCAGTGAAATGACTTTCACACACTCATATATTGAATCAACCTACATTCATGCATTCAATGAAAGTAAACTCCCGCATTAATTCAAAAAACCTAGCTTCATTCTTGCTTGAAATGACTTTACCTGATCTTGTTCATTCCCTTAACCAACGTACTTTCAAAGAAAGGTGTTGACTGTCTCATTCATTAATCGAACTACTATCAATCATTCAGGGAAACAAGTTTCACAAACTGACAATGAACTAACCTAAATTGTTGATTCATTGAAAGGTGTTTCACTCATTTAATCAGTGAATCAAACTATATTCAGATATCAACTGAAACGAGTTTCACTCACTCATTCAATGAATTAAGCTACATTCCTTGATTCAGTGAAATGTTTCTCACACACTCATATATTGAATCAACCTACATTCATGCATTGAATCAAACGAGTTTCAAAAACTAACTCAATGAATTAAACGATATTGTTGACGCAGTGAAAGGTGTTGTATTCATTCAGTCGAACAGACTACATTCATAGATTCCATGAAAAGTTTTTCACTGAATCATTTAAAGAATTAAGCTACATTCGTTGATTCAGTGAAATGACATGCACACATTGATTCATTGAATCAACCTACATTCTTGCATTCAATGAAACTAAACTCACGCATTCATTCAAAGAAACAAACTTCATTCTTGCTTGCAATGGTTCACCAGATCTTGTTCATTCCGTGAACCAACGTACATTCAAAGAAACGTGTTGACAGTCTCATTCAATGAATCGAACTACTATCAATATTTCGGAGAAACAAGTTTCACAAACTGACAATGAATTAAACTACATTGTTGATTCAGTGAAAGGTGTTTCACTCACTTAATCAGTGAATCAAACTATATTCAGAGATCAACTGAAACGAATTTCACTCACTCATTCAATGAAGTAAGCGACATTCCTTGATTCAATGAAATGACTTACATACACTCATTCAATAACTTAAACGACATTCATGCATTGAATGCAACTAAACTCACGCATTCATTCAAAGAAACAATCTTCATTCATTCATGCAATGTCTTCAGCTGATCTTGTTCATGCAGTGAATCAAACTACATTTAAAGAAACGGGTTTGACTGTCTCTTTCAATGAATGAAACTACTATCAGTACTTTAATGGTAACGGGTTTCACAAACTGACTCAATGTATTAAACTACATTGTTGATTCCGTGAAAGGTGTTTCACTCACTTAATCAGTGTATCAAACGATATTCAGAGATCAACTGAAACGAGTTTCATTCACTCATTCAATGAATTAAGCTACACTCCTTGATTCAGTGAAATGTTTTTCACACACTCATAAATTGAATCAACCTACATTCATGCATTCAATGAAAGTAAACTCCCGCATTCACTCAAAAAAACTAACTTCATTCTTGCTTGAAATGACTTTACCTGATCTTGTTCATTCCCTTAACCAACGTACTTTCAAAGAAAGGTGTTGACTGTCTCATTCATTAATCGACCTACTATCAATCCTTCAGGGAAAGAAGTTTCACAAACTGACAATGAACTAAACTACATTGTTGATTCAGTGAAAGGTGTTTCACTCACTTAATCAGCGAATCAAACTATATTCAGAGATCAACTGAAACGAATTTCACTCACTCATTCAATGAAGTAAGCGACATTCCTTGATTCAATGAAATGACTTACATACACTCATTCTATAAATTAAACGACATTCATGCATTGAATGCAACTAAACTCACGCATTCATTCATTCATGCAATGTCTTCAGCTGATCTTGTTAATGCAGTGAATCAAACTACTTGGACAGAGACTGTCTCCTTCAATGAATCAAACGAGTTTCAAAATCTAACTCAATGAATCAAACTATATTGTTGGTGCAGTGTAAGTTGTATTCATTCAGTGGAACAGACTACATTCATAGATTCCATGAAACGTTTTTCACGGACTCATTCAAAGAATTAAGCTACAGTCCTTGATTCAGTGAAATGTTTTTCTCACACACATACATTGAATCAACCTACATTCATGCATTCAACGAAACTAAACTCCCGCATTCATTCAAAGAAACAAACTTAATTCTTGCTTGCGATGACCTTACCTGACCTTGCACATTCCCTGATCTAACGTACATTCAAAGAAAGGTGTTGTCTGTCTCATTCAATGAATCGAACTACGATCAATATTTCAGAGAAACAAGTTTCACAAAGTGACAATGAATTAAACTACATTCTTGATTCAGTGGAAGGTGTTTCACTCACTTAATCAGTGTGTCAAACTATATTCAGAGATCAACTGAAACGAGTTTCACTCACTCATTCAATGAATTAAGCTACATTCCTTGATTCAGTGAAATGTTTCTCACACACTCATATATTGAATCAGCCTACATTCATGCATTGAATCAAACGAGTTTCAAAAACTAACCCAATGAATTAAACGATATTGTTGATGCAGTGAAAGGTGTTGTATTCATTCAGTCGAAAAGACTACATTCATAGATTCCATGAAAAGTTATTCACTGAATCATTTAAAGAATTAAGCTACATTCGTTGATTCAGTGAAATGACATGCACACACTGATTCATTGAATCAACCTACATTCTTGCATTCAATGAAACTAAACTCACGCATTCATTCAAAGAAACAAACTTCATTCTTGCTTGCAATGGTTCACCTGATCTTGTTCATTCCGTGAACCAACGTACATTCAAAGAAAGGTGTTGACAGTCTCATTCAATCAATCGAACTACTATCAATATTTCAGAGAAACAAGTTTCACAAACTGACAATGAATTAAACTACATTGTTGATTCAGTGAAAGGTGTTTCACTCACTTAATCAGTGAATCAAACTATATTCAGAGATCAACTGAAACGAATTTCACTCACTCATTCAATTCAGTAAGCGACATTACTTGATTCAATGAAATGACTTACATACACTCATTCAATAACTTAAACGACATTCATGCATTGAATGCAACTAAACTCACGCATTCATTCAAAGAAACAATCTTCATTCATTCATGCAATGTCTTCAGCTGATCTTGTTCATGCAGTGAATCAAACTACACTTAAAGAAACGGGTTTGACTGTCTCTTTCAATGAATGAAATGTATCAGTACTTAATGGTAACGGTTTTCACAAACTGACTCAATGTACTAAACTACATTGTTGATTCCGTGAAAGGTGTTTCACTCACTTAATCAGCGAATCAAACTATATTCAGAGATCAACTGAAACGAATTTCACTCACTCATTCAATGAAGTAAGCGACATTCCTTGATTCAATGAAATGACTTACATACACTCATTCTATAAATTAAACGACATTCATGCATTGAATGCAACTAAACTCACGCATTCATTCACAGAAACAATCTTCATTCATTCATGCAAAGTCTTCAGCTGATCTTGTTAATGCACTGAATCAAACTACTTGGACAGAGACTGTCTCTTTCAATGAATCAAACGAGTTTCAAAAACTAACTCAATGAATCAAACTATATTGTTGGTGCAGTGTAAGTTGTATTCATTCAGTGGAACAGACTACATTCATAGATTCCATGAAACGTTTTTCACGGACTCATTCAAAGAATTAAGCTACAGTCCTTGATTCAGTGAAATGTTTTTCTCACACACATACATTGAATCAACCTACATTCATGCATTCAACGAAACTAAACTCCCGCATTCATTCAAAGAAACAAACTTAATTCTTGCTTGCGATGACCTTACCTGACCTTGCACATTCCCTGATCTAACGTACATTCAAAGAAAGGTGTTGTCTGTCTCATTCAATGAATCGAACTACGATCAATATTTCAGAGAAGCAAGTTTCACAAAGTGACAATGAATTAAACTACATTCTTGATTCAGTGGAAGTGTTTCACTCACTTAATCAGTGTGTCAAACTATATTCAGAGATCAACTGAAACGAGATTCACTCACTCATTCAATGAATTAAGATACATTCCTTGATTCAGTGAAATGACTTTCAATACACTCATTCGTTGAATCAACCTACATTCATGCATTCAATGAAAGTAAACTCCCGCATTCACTCAAAAAAACTAACTTCATTCTTGCTTGAAATGACTTTACCTGATCTTGTTCATTCCCTTAACCAACGTACTTTCAAAGAAAGGTGTTGACTGTCTCATTCATTAATCGAACTACTATCAATCCTTCAGGGAAAGAAGTTTCACAAACTGACAATGAACTAAACTACATTGTTGATTCAGTGAAAGGTGTTTCACTCATTTAATCAGTGAGTCAAACTATATTCAGATATCAACTGAAACGAGTTTCACTCACTCATTCAATGAATTAAGCTACATTCCTTGATTCAGTGAAATGTTTCTCACACACTCATATATTGAATCAGCCTACATTCATGCATTGAATCAAACGAGTTTCAAAAACTAACCCAATGAATTAAACGATATTGTTGATGCAGTGAAAGGTGTTGTATTCATTCAGTCGAAAAGACTACATTCATAGATTCCATGAAAAGTTTTTCACTGAATCATTTAAAGAATTAAGCTACATTCGTTGATTCAGTGAAATGACATGCACACACTGATTCATTGAATCAACCTACATTCTTGCATTCAATGAAACTAAACTCACGCATTCATTCAAAGAAACAAACTTCATTCTTGCTTGCAATGGTTCACCAGATCTTGTTCATTCCGTGAACCAACGTACATTCAAAGAAACGTGTTGACAGTCTCATTCAATGAATCGAACTACTATCAATATTTCAGAGAAACAAGTTTCACAAACTGACAATGAATTAAACTACATTGTTGATTCAGTGAAAGGTGTTTCACTCACTTAATCAGTGAATCAAACTATATTCAGAGATCAACTGAAACGAATTTCACTCACTCATTCAATGAAGTAAGCGACATTCCTTGATTCAATGAAATGACTTACATACACTCATTCAATAACTTAAACGACATTCATGCATTGAATGCAACTAAACTCACGCATTCATTCAAAGAAACAATCTTCATTCATTCATGCAATGTCTTCAGCTGATCTTGTTCATGCAGTGAATCAAACTACATTTAAAGAAACGGGTTTGACTGTCTCTTTCAATGAATGAAACTACTATCAGTACTTTAATGGTAACGGGTTTCACAAACTGACTCAATGTATTAAACTACATTGTTGATTCCGTGAAAGGTGTTTCACTCACTTAATCAGTGTATCAAACGATATTCAGAGATCAACTGAAACGAGTTTCATTCACTCATTCAATGAATTAAGCTACACTCCTTGATTCAGTGAAATGTTTTTCACACACTCATAAATTGAATCAACCTACATTCATGCATTCAATGAAAGTAAACTCCCGCATTCACTCAAAAAAACTAACTTCATTCTTGCTTGAAATGACTTTACCTGATCTTGTTCATTCCCTTAACCAACGTACTTTCAAAGAAAGGTGTTGACTGTCTCATTCATTAATCGACCTACTATCAATCCTTCAGGGAAAGAAGTTTCACAAACTGACAATGAACTAAACTACATTGTTGATTCAGTGAAAGGTGTTTCACTCACTTAATCAGCGAATCAAACTATATTCAGAGATCAACTGAAACGAATTTCACTCACTCATTCAATGAAGTAAGCGACATTCCTTGATTCAATGAAATGACTTACATAAACTCATTCTATAAATTAAACGACATTCATGCATTGAATGCAACTAAACTCACGCATTCATTCATTCATGCAATGTCTTCAGCTGATCTTGTTAATGCAGTGAATCAAACTACTTGGACAGAGACTGTCTCCTTCAATGAATCAAACGAGTTTCAAAATCTAACTCAATGAATCAAACTATATTGTTGGTGCAGTGTAAGTTGTATTCATTCAGTGGAACAGACTACATTCATAGATTCCATGAAACGTTTTTCACGGACTCATTCAAAGAATTAAGCTACAGTCCTTGATTCAGTGAAATGTTTTTCTCACACACATACATTGAATCAACCTACATTCATGCATTCAACGAAACTAAACTCCCGCATTCATTCAAAGAAACAAACTTAATTCTTGCTTGCGATGACCTTACCTGACCTTGCACATTCCCTGATCTAACGTACATTCAAAGAAAGGTGTTGTCTGTCTCATTCAATGAATCGAACTACGATCAATATTTCAGAGAAACAAGTTTCACAAAGTGACAATGAATTAAACTACATTCTTGATTCAGTGGAAGGTGTTTCACTCACTTAATCAGTGTGTCAAACTATATTCAGAGATCAACTGAAACGAGTTTCACTCACTCATTCAATGAATTAAGCTACATTCCTTGATTCAGTGAAATGACTTACATACACTCATTCTATAAATGAAACGACATTCATGCATTGAATGTAACTAAACTCACGCATTCATTCAAAGAATCAAACTTCATTCATTCATGCAATGTCTTCAGCTGATTTTGTTAATGCAGTGAATCAAGCTACTTTGACAGAAACGTGTTTGACTGTTTCTTTCAAAGAATCAAACTACTATCAATACTTAATGGTAACGAATTTCAGAAACTGACTCAATGTATTAAACTACATTGTTGATTCCGTGAATGATGTTTCACTCACTTAATCAGTGAATCAAACTATATTCGGAGATCAACTGAAACGAGTTTCACTCACTCATTCTATGAATTAAGCTACATTCCTTGATTCAGTGAAATGTTTTCCACACACTCATATATTGAATCAACCTACATTCATGCATTCACTGAAAGTAAACTCCCGCATTCTTTCAAAGAAACAAACTTCATTCTTGCTTGCAATGACTTTACCTGATCTTGTTCATTCCGTTAACCAACGTACATTCGAAGAAAGGTGTTAACTGTTTCATTCATTAATCGAAGTACTATCAATACTTCAGGGAAACACGTTTCACAAACTAACAATGAATTAAACTACATTTTTGATTCAGTGAAAGGTGTTTCACTCATTTAATCAGTGAATCAAACTATATTCAGATATCAACTGAAGCGAGTTTCATTCACTCATTCAATGATTTAATCTACATTCCTTGATTCAGTGAAATGACTTTCACACACTCATATATTGAATCAACCTACATTCATGCATTCAATGAAAGTAAACTCCCGCATTCATTCAAAAAACCTAACTTCATTCTTGCTTGAAATGACTTTACCTGATCTTGCTCATTCCCTTAACCAACGTACTTTCAAAGAAAGGTGTTGACTGTTTCATTCATTAATCGAACTACTATCAATCATTCAGGGAAACAAGTTTCACAAACTGACAATGAATTAAACTACATTGTTGAATCAGTGAAATGTTTTTCACTCATTTAATCAGTGAATCAAACTATATTCAGATATCAATTGAAACTAGATTCACTCACTCATTCAATGAATTAAGATACATTCCTTGATTCAGTGAAATGACTTTCAATACACTCATTCGTTGAATCAACCTACATTCATGCATTCAATGAAAGTAAACTCCCGCATTCACTCAAAAAAACTAACTTCATTCTTGCTTGAAATGACTTTACCTGATCTTGTTCATTCCCTTAACCAACGTACTTTCAAAGAAAGGTGTTGACTGTCTCATTCATTAATCGAACTATTATCAATCCTTCAGGGAAAGAAGTTTCACAAACTGACAATGAACTAAACTACATTGTTGATTCAGTGAAAGGTGTTTCACTCATTTAATCAGTGAGTCAAACTATATTCAGATATCAACTGAAACGAGTTTCACTCACTCATTCAATGAATTAAGCTACATTCCTTGATTCAGTGAAATGTTTCTCACACACTCATATATTGAATCAACCTACATTCATGCATTGAATCAAACGAGTTTCACAAACTAACTCAATGAATTAAACTATATTGTTGATGCAGTGAAAGGTGTTGTATTCATTCAGTCGAAAAGACTACATTCATAGATTCCATGAAAAGTTTTTCACTGAATCATTTAAAGAATTAAGCTACATTCGTTGATTCAGTGAAATGACATGCACACACTGATTCATTGAATCAACCTACATTCTTGCATTCAATGAAACTAAACTCACGCATTCATTCAAAGAAACAAACTTCATTCTTGCTTGCAATGGTTCACCAGATCTTGTTCATTCCGTGAACCAACGTACATTCAAAGAAAGGTGTTGACAGTCTCATTCAATGAATCGAACTACTATCAATATTTCAGAGAAACAAGTTTCACAAACTGACAATGAATTAAACTACATTGTTGATTCAGTGAAAGGTGTTTCACTCACTTAATCAGTGAATCAAACTATATTCAGAGATCAACTGAAACGAATTTCACTCACTCATTCAATGAAGTAAGCGACATTCCTTGATTCAATGAAATGACTTACATACACACATTCAATAACTTAAACGACATTCATGCATTGAATGCAACTAAACTCACGCATTCATTCAAAGAAACAATCTTCATTCATTCATGCAATGTCTTCAGCTGATCTTGTTCATGCAGTGAATCAAACTACATTTAAAGAAACGGGTTTGACTGTCTCTTTCAATGAATGAAACTACTATCAGTACTTTAATGGTAACGGGTTTCACAAACTGACTCAATGTATTAAACTACATTGTTGATTCCGTGAAAGGTGTTTCACTCACTTAATCAGTGTATCAAAGGATATTCAGAGATCAACTGAAACGAGTTTCATTCACTCATTCAATGAATTAAGCTACACTCCTTGATTCAGTGAAATGTTTTTCACACACTCATAAATTGAATCAACCTACATTCATGCATTCAATGAAAGTAAACTCCCGCATTCACTCAAAAAAACTAACTTCATTCTTGCTTGAAATGACTTTACCTGATCTTGTTCATTCCCTTAACCAACGTACTTTCAAAGAAAGGTGTTGACTGTCTCATTCATTAATCGACCTACTATCAATCCTTCAGGGAAAGAAGTTTCACAAACTGACAATGAACTAAACTACATTGTTGATTCAGTGAAAGGTGTTTCACTCACTTAATCAGCGAATCAAACTATATTCAGAGATCAACTGAAACGAATTTCACTCACTCATTCAATGAAGTAAGCGACATTCCTTGATTCAATGAAATGACTTACATACACTCATTCTATAAATTAAACGACATTCATGCATTCAATGCAACTAAACTCACGCATTCATTCATTCATGCAATGTCTTCAGCTGATCTTGTTAATGCAGTGAATCAAACTACTTGGACAGAGACTGTCTCTTTCAATGAATCAAACGAGTTTCAAAATCTAACTCAATGAATCAAACTATATTGTTGGTGCAGTGTAAGTTGTATTCATTCAGTGGAACAGACTACATTCATAGATTCCATGAAACGTTTTTCACGGACTCATTCAAAGAATTAAGCTACAGTCCTTGATTCAGTGAAATGTTTTTCTCACACACATACATTGAATCAACCTACATTCATGCATTCAACGAAACTAAACTCCCACATTCATTCAAAGAAACAAACTTAATTCTTGCTTGCGATGACCTTACCTGACCTTGCACATTCCCTGATCTAACGTACATTCAAAGAAAGGTGTTGTCTGTCTCATTCAATGAATCGAACTACGATCAATATTTCAGAGAAACAAGTTTCACAAAGTGACAATGAATTAAACTACATTCTTGATTCAGTGGAAGGTGTTTCACTCACTTAATCAGTGTGTCAAACTGTATTCAGAGATCAACTGAAACGAGTTTCACTCACTCATTCAATGAATTAAGCTACATTCCTTGATTCAGTGAAATGACTTACATACACTCATTCTATAAATGAAACGACATTCATGCATTGAATGTAACTAAACTCACGCATTCATTCAAAGAATCAAACTTCATTCATTCATGCAATGTCTTCAGCTGATCTTGTTAATGCAGTGAATCAAGCTACTTTGACAGAAACGTGTTTGACTGTTTCTTTCAAAGAATCAAACAACTATCAATACTTAATGGTAACGAATTTCAGAAACTGACTCAATGTATTAAACTACATTGTTGATTCCGTGAATGATGTTTCACTCACTTAATCAGTGAATCAAACTATATTCGGAGATCAACTGAAACGAGTTTCACTCACTCATTCTATGAATTAAGCTACATTCCTTGATTCAGTGAAATGTTTTCCACACACTCATATATTGAATCAACCTACATTCATGCATTCACTGAAAGTAAACTCCCGCATTCTTTCAAAGAAACAAACTTCATTCTTGCTTGAAATGACTTTACCTGATCTTGTTCATTCCGTTAACCAACGTACATTCGAAGAAAGGTGTTAACTGTTTCATTCATTAATCGAAGTACTATCAATACTTCAGGGAAACACGTTTCACAAACTAACAATGAATTAAACTACATTTTTGATTCAGTGAAAGGTGTTTCACTCATTTAATCAGTGAATCAAACTATATTCAGATATCAACTGAAGCGAGTTTCATTCACTCATTCAATGATTTAATCTACATTCCTTGATTCAGTGAAATGACTTTCACACACTCATATATTGAATCAACCTACATTCATGCATTCAATGAAAGTAAACTCCCGCATTCATTCAAAAAACCTAACTTCATTCTTGCTTGAAATGACTTTACCTGATCTTGCTCATTCCCTTAACCAACGTACTTTCAAAGAAAGGTGTTGACTGTCTCATTCATTAATCGAACTACTATCAATCATTCAGGGAAACAAGTTTCACAAACTGACAATGAATTAAACTACATTGTTGAATCAGTGAAATGTTTTTCACTCATTTAATCAGTGAATCAAACTATATTCAGATATCAACTGAAACTAGATTCACTCACTCATTCAATGAATTAAGATACATTCCTTGATTCAGTGAAATGACTTTCAATACACTCATTCGTTGAATCAACCTACATTCATGTATTCAATGAAAGTAAACTCCCGCATTCACTCAAAAAAACTAACTTCATTCTTGCTTGAAATGACTTTACCTGATCTTGTTCATTCCCTTAACCAACGTACTTTCAAAGAAAGGTGTTGACTGTCTCATTCATTAATCGAACTATTATCAATCCTTCAGGGAAAGAAGTTTCACAAACTGACAATGAACTAAACTACATTGTTGATTCAGTGAAAGGTGTTTCACTCATTTAATCAGTGAGTCAAACTATATTCAGATATCAACTGAAACGAGTTTCAGTCACTCATTCAATGAATTAAGCTACATTCCTTGATTCAGTGAAATGTTTCTCACACACTCATATATTGAATCAACCTACATTCATGCATTGAATCAAACGAGTTTCAAAAACTAACTCAATGAATTAAACTATATTGTTGATGCAGTGAAAGGTGTTGTATTCAATCAGTCGAACAGACTACATTCATAGATTCCATGAAAAGTTTTTCACTGAATCATTTAAAGAATGAAGCTACATTCCTTGATTCAGTGAAATGACATGCACACACTGATTCATTGAATCAACCTACATTCATGCATTCAATGAAACTGAACTCACGCATTCATTCAAAGAAACAAACTTCATTCTTGCTTGCAATGTGTTCACCAGATCTTGTTCATTCCGTGAACCAACGTACATTCAAAGAAAGGTGTTGACTGTCTCATTCAATGAATCGAACTACTATCAATATTTCAGAGAAACAAGTTTCACAAACTGACATTGAATTAAACTACATTGTTGATTCAGTGAAAGGTGTTTCACTCACTTAATCAGCGAATCAAACTATATTCAGAGATCAACTGAAACGAATTTCACTCACTCATTCAATTCAGTAAGCGACATTCCTTGATTCAATGAAATGACTTACATACACTCATTCTATAAATTAAACGACATTCATGCATTGAATGCAACTAAACTCGCGCATTCATTCAAAGAATCAAACTTCATTCATTCATGCAATGTCTTCAGCCGATCTTGTTAATCCAGTGAATCAAACTACTTGGACAGAAACGGACTTGACTGTCTCTTTCAATGAATCAAACTACTATCAATACTTCATGGTTACGAGTTTCACAAACTGACTCAATGTATTAAACTACATTGTGGATTCCGTGAAAGGAGTTTCAACCACTTAATTAGTGAATCAAACTATATTCAGAGATCAACTGAAACGAGTTTCACTCACTCATTCAATGAATTAAGCTACATTCCTTGATTCAGTGAAATGACTTTCACACATTCATTCAAGAAATTAAACTCCATTCATGCATTGAATGAAATTAAACTCACCAATTCATTCAAATAAACTATCTTCATTCGTTCATGCAATGTCTTCAGCTGATCTTGTTCATGCAGTCAATCAAACTACATTGAAAGAAACGGGTTTGACTGTCTCTTTCAATGAATGAAACTACTATCAGTACTTAATGGTAACGGGTTTCACAAACTGACTCAATGTATTAAACTACATTGTTGATTCCGTGAAAGGTGTTTCACTCACTTAATCAGTGAATCAAACGATATTCAGAGATCAACTGAAGCGAGTTTCACTCACTCATTCAATGAATTAAGCGACGTTCCTTGATTCACTGTAACGACTTTCAATAAATCAAATTACAATAATGACTTCATGGAAACTAATCTTGCGCATTTATTCGAAGGAACAAACATGATTCGTTCATGCAATGTCTTGTTCATTCAGTGAATCCACCTACGTTCAATGAAGTGAGTTAGACTGTCTCATTCAATGAATCAAACGAGTTTCAAAAACTAACTCAATGAATTAAACTATATTGTTGCTGCAGTGTAAGTTGTTGTATTCATTCAGTGGAACAGACTACATTCATAGATTCCATGAAACGTTTTTCACTGACTCATTCAAAGAATTAAGCTACATCCTTGATTCAGTGAAATGACATGCACACACTGATTCATTGAATCAACCTACATTCATGCATTCAACGAAACTGAACTCCCGCATTCATTCAAAGAACCTCACTTCATTCTTGCTTGCAAGGACTTTACCTGATCTTGTTCATTCCCTGAACCACGTACCTTCAAAGTAAGGTGTTGACTGTCTCATTCAGTGAACCGAAATACTATCAATACTTCAGGGAAACAAATTTCACAAACTGACAATGAATTAAACTACATTGTTGATTCAATGAACTTTGTTTCACTCACTTAATCAGTGAATCAAACTATATTCAGAGATCAACTGAAACGAGTGTCACTCACTCATTCAATGAATTAAGCTACATTCCTTGATTCAGTTAAATGCCTTTCACACACTCATTCAAGAAATTAAACAAGATTCATGCATTGAATAAAATTAAACTCACGCATTCATTCAAAGAAACAAACTTCATTCATACATGCAAAGGCTACAGTTGTTCTTGTTCATGCAGTGAATCAAACTACTTTGAAAGAGACGGGTTTGACTGTCTCTTTCAATGAATCAAACTACTTTCAATACTTAATGGTAACGAATTTCAGAAACTGACTCAATGTATTAGACTACATTGTTGATTCCGTGAAAGGTGTTTCACTCACTTAATCAGTGAATCAAACTAGATTCAGAGATCAACTGAAACGAGTTTCACTCACTCATTCAATGAATTAAGCTACAGTCCTTGATTCAGTGAAATGTTTTCCACACACTCATTTATTGAATCAACCTACATTCATGCATTCACTGAAAGTAAACTCCCGCATTCTTTCAAAGAAACAATCTTCATTCTTGCTTGCAATGACTTTACCTGATCTTGTTCATTCGCTTAACCAACGTACATTCAAAGAAAGGTGTTGACTGTCTCATTCAATGAATCGAACTACTCTCAATACTTCAGGGAAACAAGTTTCACAAACTGACAATGAATTAAACTACATTGTTGATTCCGTGAAAGGTGTTTCACTCACTTAATCAGTGAATCAAACTATATTCGGAGATCAACTGAAACGAGTTTCACTCACTCATTCTATGAATTAAGCTACATTCCTTGATTCAGTGAAATGTTTTCCACACACTCATTTATTGAATCAACCTACATTCATGTATTCACTGAAAGTAAACTCCCGCATTCTTTCAAAGAAACAAACTTCATTCTTGCTTGCAATGACTTTACCTGATCTTGTTCATTCCCTGAACCACGTACCTTCAAAGTACGTGGTTCAGGGAATGTTGACTGTCTCATTCAGTGAACCGAAATACTATCAATACTTCAGGGAAACAAATTTCACAAACTGACAATGAATAAACTACATTGTTGATTCAGTGAACGTTGTTTCACTCACTTAATCAGTGAATCAAACTATATTCAGAGATCAACTGAAACGAGGGTCACTCACTCATTCAATGAATTAAGCTACATTCCTTGATTCAGTTAAATGCCTTTCACACACTCATTCAAGAAATTAAACAAGATTCATGCATTGAATAAAATTAAACTCACGCATTCATTCAAAGAAACAAACTTCATTCATACATGCAAAGGCTACAGTTGTTCTTGTTCATGCAGTGAATCAAACTACTTTGAAAGAGACGGGTTTGACTGTCTCTTTCAATGAATCAAACTACTATCAATACTTCATGGTAACGAGTTACACAAACTCACTCAATGAATTAAACTGCATTGTTGATTCCGTGAAAGGTATTTCACTCACTTAATCAGTGAATCAAACTAGATTCAGAGATCAACTGAAACGAGTTTCACTCACTCATTCAATGAATTAAGCCACATTCCTTGATTCAGTGAAATGTTTTTCACACACTCATTCATTGATTCAACCTACATTCATGGATTCAATGAAAGTAAACTCCCGCATTCATTCAAAGAAACTCACTTCATTCTTGCTTGCAATGACTTTACCTGATCTTGCTCATTCACTGAACTAACGTACCTTCAAAGAAAGGTGTTGACTGTCTCATTCAATGAATCGAACTACTATCAATACTTCAGGGAAACACGTTCCACAAACTGACAATGAATTAAACTACATTGTTGATTCCGTGAAAGGTGTTTCACTCACTTAATCAGTGAATCAAACTATATTCGGAGATCAACTGAAACGAGTTTCACTCACTCATTCTATGAATTAAGCTACATTCCTTGATTCAGTGAAATGTTTTCCACACACTCATATATTGAATCAACCTACATTCATGTATTCACTGAAAGTAAACTCCCGCATTCTTTCAAAGAAACAAACTTCATTCTTGCTTGCAATGACTTTACCTGATCTTGTTCATTCCGTTAACCAACGTACATTCAAAGAAAGGTGTTAACTGTTTCATTCATTAATCGAAGTACTATCAATACTTCAGGGAAACACGTTTCACAAACTAACAATGAATTAAACTACATTTTTGATTCAGTGAAAGGTGTTTCACTCATTTAATCAGTGAATCAAACTATATTCAGATATCAACTGAAACGAGTTTCACTCACTCATTCAATGATTTAATCTACATTCCTTGATTCAGTGAAATGACTTTCACACACTCATATATTGAATCAACCTACATTCATGCATTCAATGAACGTAAACTCCCGCATTAATTCAAAAAACCTAGCTTCATTCTTGCTTGAAATGACTTTACCTGATCTTGTTCATTCCCTTAACCAACGTACTTTCAAAGAAAGGTGTTGACTGTCTCATTCATTAATCGAACTACTATCAATCATTCAGGGAAACAAGTTTCACAAACTGACAATGAACTAACCTAAATTGTTGATTCATTGAAAGGTGTTTCACTCATTTAATCAGTGAATCAAACTATATTCAGATATCAACTGAAACGAGTTTCACTCACTCATTCAATGAATTAAGCTACATTCCTTGATTCAGTGAAATGTTTCTCACACACTCATATATTGAATCAACCTACATTCATGCATTGAATCAAACGAGTTTCAAAAACTAACTCAATGAATTAAACGATATTGTTGACGCAGTGAAAGCTGTTGTATTCATTCAGTCGAACAGACTACATTCCATGAAAAGTTTTTCACTGAATCATTTAAAGAATGAAGCTACATTCCTTGATTCAGTGAAATGACATGCACACACTGATTCATTGAATCAACCTACATTCATGCATTCAATGAAACTAAACTCACGCATTCATTCAAAGAAACAAACTTCATTCTTGCTTAAAATGTGTTCACCTGATCTTGTTCATTCCGTGAACCAACGTACATTCAAAGAAAGGTGTTGACTGTCTCATTCAATGAATCGAACTACTATCAATATTTCAGAGAAACAAGTTTCACAAACTGACATTGAATTAAACTACATTGTTGATTCAGTGAAAGGTATTTCACTCACTTAATCAGCGAATCAAACTATATTCAGAGATCAACTGAAACGAATTTCACTCACTCATTCAATTCAGTAAGCGACATTCCTTGATTCAATGCAATGACTTACATACACTCATTCAATAACTTAAACGACATTCATGCATTGAATGCAACTAAACTCACGCATTCATTCAAAGAAACAATCTTCATTCATTCATGCAATGTCTTCAGCTGATCTTGTTCATGCAGTGAATCAAACTACATTTAAAGAAACGGGTTTGACTGTCTCTTTCAATGAATGAAACTACTATCAGTACTTTAATGGTAACGGGTTTCACAAACTGACTCAATGTATTAGACTACATTGTTGATTCCGTGAAAGGTGTTTCACTCACTTAATCAGTGTATCAAAGGATATTCAGAGATCAACTGAAACGAGTTTCATTCACTCATTCAATGAATTAAGCTACACTCCTTGATTCAGTGAAATGTTTTTCACACACTCATACATTGAATCAACCTACATTCATGCATTCAATGAAAGTAAACTCCCGCATTCACTCAAAAAAACTAACTTCATTCTTGCTTGAAATGACTTTACCTGATCTTGTTCATTCCCTTAACCAACGTACTTTCAAAGAAAGGTGTTGACTGTCTCATTCATTAATCGACCTACTATCAATCCTTCAGGGAAAGAAGTTTCACAAACTGACAATGAACTAAACTACATTGTTGATTCAGTGAAAGGTGTTTCACTCATTTAATCAGTGAATCAAACTATATTCAGATATCAACTGAAACGAGTTTCACTCACTCATTCAAAGAATTAAGCTACATTCCTTGATTCAGTGAAATGTTTCTCACACACTCATATATTAAATCAACCTACATTCATGCATTGAATCAAACGAGTTTCAAAAACTAACTCAATGAATTAAACTATATTGTTGATGCAGTGAAAGGTGTTGTATTCATTCAGTCGAACAGACTACATTCATAGATTCCATGAAAAGTTTTTCACTGAATCATTTAAAGAATTAAGCTACATTCCATGATTCAGTTAAATGACTTTCACACACTCATTCAAGTAATTAAACAAGATTCATGCTACCTTTCATTGATTCAACCTACATTCATGGATTCAATGAAAGTAAACTACCGCATTCATTCAAAAAAACTCACTTCATTCTTGCTTGCAATGACTTTACCTGATCTTGCTCATTCACTGAACTAACGTACCTTCAAAGAAAGGTGTTGACTGTCTCATTCAATGAATCGAACTACTCTCAATACTTCAGGGAAACAAGTTTCACAAACTGACAATGAATTAAACTACATTGTTGATTCCGTGAAAGGTGTTTCACTCACTTAATCAGTGAATCAAACTATATTCAGAGATCAACTGAAACGAGTGTCACTCACTCATTCAATGAATTAAGCTACATTCCTTGATTCAGTTAAATGCCTTTCACACACTCATTCAAGAAATTAAACAAGATTCATGCATTGAATAAAATTAAACTCACGCATTCATTCAAAGAAACAAACTTCATTCATACATGCAAAGGCTACAGTTGTTCTTGTTCATGCAGTGAATCAAACTACTTTGAAAGAGACGGGTTTGACTGTCTCTTTCAATGAATCAAACTACTATCAATACTTAATGGTAACGAATTTCAGAAACTGACTCAATGTATTAGACTACATTGTTGATTCCGTGAAAGGTGTTTCACTCACTTAATCAGTGAATCAAACTATATTCAGAGATCAAATGAAACGAGTTTCACTCACTCATTCAATGAATTAAGCTACAGTCCTTGATTCAGTGAAATGTTTTTCACACACTCATACATTGAATCAACCTACATTCATGCATTCAATGAAACCAAACTCCCGCATTCTTTCAAAGAAACAAACTTCATTCTTGCCTGCAATGTGTTCACCTGATCTTGCTCATTCCCTGAACCAACCTACATTCAAAGAAAGGTGTTGACAGTCTCATTCAATGAACCGAAATACTATCAATACTTCAGGGAAGCAAGTTTCACAAACTGACAATGAATTAAACTACATTGTTGTCAAAGAAACAAACTTCAATCTTGCTTGCAATGGTTCACCTGATCTTGTTCATTCCGTGAACCAACGTACATTCAAAGAAAGGTGTTGACAGTCTCATTCAATCAATCGAACTACTATCAATATTTCAGAGAAACAAGTTTCACAAACTGACAATGAATTAAACTACATTGTTGATTCAGTGAAAGGTTTTTCACTCACTTAATCAGTGAATCAAACTATATTCAGAGATCAACTGAAACGAGTTTCACTCACTCATTCAATAAATTTAGCGTCATTCCTTGATTCAGTAAAATGACGTTCAATAAATCAAATTAAAATAATGCATTCATGGAAACTAATCTTACACATTCATTCGAAGGAACAAACTTGATTCGTGCATGCAATGACTTTAGCTGGTCTTGTTCATTCAGTGAAACAACCTACGTTCAATGAATTGAGTTAGACTGTCTCATTCAATGAATCAAACCAGTTTCAAAAACTAACTCAATGAATTAAACTATATTGTTGATGCAGTGAAAGGTGTTGTATTCATTCAGTGAAACAGACTACATTCATAGATTCCATGAAACGTTTTTCACGGACTCATTCAAAGAATTAAGCTACAGTCCTTGATTCAGTGAAATGTTTTTCACACACTCTTACATTGAATCAACCTACATTCATGCATTCAACGAAACTAAACTCCCGCATTCATTCAAAGAAACAAACTTAATTCTTGCTTGCAATGACCTTACCTGACCTTGCACATTCCCTGAACTAACGTACATTCAAAGAAAGGTGTTGTCTGTCTCATTCAATGAATCGAACTACTATCAATATTTCAGAGAAACAAGTTTCACAAACTGACAATGAATTAAACAACATTCTTGATTCAGTGAAAGGTGTTTCACTCACTTAATCAGTGAATCAAACTATATTCAGAGATCAACTGAAACGGGTTTCACTCACTCATTCAATGAATTAAGCTACATTCCTTGATTCAGTGAAATGACTTACATACACTCATTCTATAAATGAAACGACATTCATGCATTGAATGTAACTAAACTCACGCATTCATTCAAAGAATCAAACTTCATTCATTCATGCAATGTCTTCAGCTGATCTTGTTAATGCAGTGAATCAAGCTACTTTGACAGAAACGTGTTTGACTGTTTCTTTCAAAGAATCAAACTACTATCAATACTTAATGGTAACGAATTTCAGAAACTGACTCAATGTATTAAACTACATTGTTGATTCCGTGAAAGGTGTTTCACTCACTTAATCAGTGAATCAAACTATATTCGGAGATCAACTGAAACGAGTTTCACTCACGCATTCAATGAATTAAGCTACAGTCCATGATTCAGTGAAATGTTTTCCACACACTCATATATTGAATCAACCTACATTCATGCATTCACTGAAAGTAAACTCCCGCATTCTTTCAAAGAAACAAACTTCATTCTTGCTTGCAATGACTTTACCTGGTCTTGTTCATTCCGTGAACCAACGTACATTCAAAGAAAGGTGTTGACTGTTTCATTCATTAATCGAACTACTATCAATACTTCAGGGAAACAAGTTTCACAAACTAACAATGAATTAAACTACATTTTTGATTCAGTGAAAGGTGTTTCACTCACTTAATCAGTGAATCAAACTATATTCAGAGATCAACTGAAACGAGTTTCACTCACTAATTCAATAAATTAAGATACATTCCTTGATTCAGTGAAATGACTTTCAATACACTCATTCGTTGAATCAACCTACATTCATGCATTCAATGAAAGTAAACTCCCGCATTCATTCAAAAAAACTAACTTCATTCTTGCTTGAAAAGACTTTACCTGATCTTGCTCATTCCCTTAACCAACGTACTTTAAAAGAAAGGTGTTGACTGTCTCATTCATTAATCGAACTACTATCAGTCCTTCAGGGAAAGAAGTTTCACAAACTGACAATGAACTAAACTACATTGTTGATTCAGCGAAAGGTGGTTTACTCATTTAATCAGTGAATCAAACTATATTCAGATATCAACTGAAACGAGTTTCACTCACTCATTCAATGAATTAAGCTACATTCCTTGATTCAGTGAAATGTTTCTCACACACTCATATATTGAATCAACCTACATTCATGCATTGAATCAAACGAGTTTCAAAAACTAACTCAATGAATTAAACTATATTGTTGATGCAGTGAAAGGTGTTGTATTCATTCAGTCGAACAGACTACATTCATAGATTCCATGAAAAGTTTTTCACTGAATCATTTAAAGAATGAAGCTACATTCCTTGATTCAGTGAAATGACATGCACACACTGATTCATTGAATCAACCTACATTCATGCATTCAATGAAACTGAACTCACGCATTCATTCAAAGAAACAAACTTCATTCTTGCTTGCAATGTGTTCACCAGATCTTGTTCATTCCGTGAACCAACGTACATTCAAAGAAAGGTGTTGACTGTCTCATTCAATGAATCGAACTACTATCAATATTTCAGAGAAACAAGTTTCACAAACTGACATTGAATTAAACTACATTGTTGATTCAGTGAAAGGTGTTTCACTCACTTAATCAGCGAATCAAACTATATTCAGAGATCAACTGAAACGAATTTCACTCACTCATTCAATTCAGTAAGCGACATTCCTTGATTCAATGAAATGACTTACATACACTCATTCTATAAATTAAACGACATTCATGCATTGAATGCAACTAAACTCGCGCATTCATTCAAAGAATCAAACTTCATTCATTCATGCAATGTCTTCAGCTGATCTTGTTAATGCAGTGAATCAAACTACTTGGACAGAAACGGGTTTGACTGTCTCTTTCAATGAATCAAACTACTATCAATACTTCATGGTTACGAGTTTCACAAACTGACTCAATGTATTAAACTACATTGTGGATTCCGTGAAAGGAGTTTCAACCACTTAATTAGTGAATCAAACTATATTCAGAGATCAACTGAAACGAGTTTCACTCACTCATTCAATGAATTAAGCTACATTCCTTGATTCAGTGAAATGACTTTCACACATTCATTCAAGAAATTAAACTCCATTCATGCATTGAATGAAATTAAACTCACCAATTCATTCAAATAAACTATCTTCATTCGTTCATGCAATGTCTTCAGCTGATCTTGTTCATGCAGTCAATCAAACTACATTGAAAGAAACGGGTTTGACTGTCTCTTTCAATGAATGAAACTACTATCAGTACTTAATGGTAACGGGTTTCACAAACTGACTCAATGTATTAAACTACATTGTTGATTCCGTGAAAGGTGTTTCACTCACTTAATCAGTGAATCAAACGATATTCAGAGATCAACTGAAGCGAGTTTCACTCACTCATTCAATGAATTAAGCGACGTTCCTTGATTCACTGTAACGACTTTCAATAAATCAAATTACAATAATGCATTCATGGAAACTAATCTTGCGCATTCATTCGAAGGAACAAACATGATTCGTTCATGCAATGTCTTGTTCATTCAGTGAAACCACCTACGTTCAATGAAGTGAGTTAGACTGTCTCATTCAATGAATCAAACGAGTTTCAAAAACTAACTCAATGAATTAAACTATATTGTTGCTGCAGTGTAAGTTGTTGTATTCATTCAGTGGAACAGACTACATTCATAGATTCCATGAAACGTTTTTCACTGACTCATTCAAAGAATTAAGCTACATCCTTGATTCAGTGAAATGACATGCACACACTGATTCATTGAATCAACCTACATTCATGCATTCAACGAAACTGAACTCCCGCATTCATTCAAAGAACCTCACTTCATTCTTGCTTGCAAGGACTTTACCTGATCTTGTTCATTCCCTGAACCACGTACCTTCAAAGTAAGGTGTTGACTGTCTCATTCAGTGAACCGAAATACTATCAATACTTCAGGGAAACAAATTTCACAAACTGACAATGAATTAAACTACATTGTTGATTCAATGAACTTTGTTTCACTCACTTAATCAGTGAATCAAACTATATTCAGAGATCAACTGAAACGAGTGTCACTCACTCATTCAATGAATTAAGCTACATTCCTTGATTCAGTTAAATGCCTTTCACACACTCATTCAAGAAATTAAACAAGATTCATGCATTGAATAAAATTAAACTCACGCATTCATTCAAAGAAACAAACTTCATTCATACATGCAAAGGCTACAGTTGTTCTTGTTCATGCAGTGAATCAAACTACTTTGAAAGAGACGGGTTTGACTGTCTCTTTCAATGAATCAAACTACTATCAATACTTAATGGTAACGAATTTCAGAAACTGACTCAATGTATTAGACTACATTGTTGATTCCGTGAAAGGTGTTTCACTCACTTAATCAGTGAATCAAACTAGATTCAGAGATCAACTGAAACGAGTTTCACTCACTCATTCAATGAATTAAGCTACAGTCCTTGATTCAGTGAAATGTTTTCCACACACCCATTTATTGAATCAACCTACATTCATGCATTCAATGAAAGTAAACTCCCGCATTCTTTCAAAGAAACAATCTTCATTCTTGCTTGCAATGACTTTACCTGATCTTGCTCATTCACTGAACTAACGTACCTTCAAAGAAAGGTGTTGACTGTCTCATTCAATGAATCGAACTACTCTCAATACTTCAGGGAAACAAGTTTCACAAACTGACAATGAATTAAACTACATTGTTGATTCCGTGAAAGGTGTTTCACTCACTTAATCAGTGAATCAAACTATATTCGGAGATCAACTGAAACGAGTTTCACTCACTCATTCTATGAATTAAGCTACATTCCTTGATTCAGTGAAATGTTTTCCACACACTCATATATTGAATCAACCTACATTCATGTATTCACTGAAAGTAAACTCCCGCATTCTTTCAAAGAAACAAACTTCATTCTTGCTTGCAATGACTTTACCTGATCTTGTTCATTCCGTTAACCAACGTACATTCAAAGAAAGGTGTTAACTGTTTCATTCATTAATCGAAGTACTATCAATACTTCAGGGAAACACGTTTCACAAACTAACAATGAATTAAACTACATTTTTGATTCAGTGAAAGGTGTTTCACTCATTTAATCAGTGAATCAAACTATATTCAGATATCAACTGAAACGAGTTTCACTCACTCATTCAATGATTTAATCTACATTCCTTGATTCAGTGAAATGACTTTCACACACTCATATATTGAATCAACCTACATTCATGCATTCAATGAAAGTAAACTCCCGCATTAATTCAAAAAACCTAGCTTCATTCTTGCTTGAAATGACTTTACCTGATCTTGTTCATTCCCTTAACCAACGTACTTTCAAAGAAAGGTGTTGACTGTCTCATTCATTAATCGAACTACTATCAATCATTCAGGGAAACAGGTTTCACAAACTGACAATGAACTAACCTAAATTGTTGATTCATTGAAAGGTGTTTCACTCATTTAATCAGTGAATCAAACTATATTCAGATATCAACTGAAACGAGTTTCACTCACTCATTCAATGAATTAAGCTACATTCCTTGATTCAGTGAAATGTTTCTCACACACTCATATATTGAATCAACCTACATTCATGCATTGAATCAAACGAGTTTCAAAAACTAACTCAATGAATTAAACGATATTGTTGACGCAGTGAAAGCTGTTGTATTCATTCAGTCGAACAGACTACATTCCATGAAAAGTTTTTCACTGAATCATTTAAAGAATGAAGCTACATTCCTTGATTCAGTGAAATGACATGCACACACTGATTCATTGAATCAACCTACATTCATGCATTCAATGAAACTAAACTCACGCATTCATTCAAAGAAACAAACTTCATTCTTGCTTAAAATGTGTTCACCTGATCTTGTTCATTCCGTGAACCAACGTACATTCAAAGAAAGGTGTTGACTGTCTCATTCAATGAATCGAACTACTATCAATATTTCAGAGAAACAAGTTTCACAAACTGACAATGAATTAAACTACTTTGTTGATTCAGTGAAAGGTGTTTCACTCACTTAATCAGCGAATCAAACTATATTCAGAGATCAACTGAAACGAGTGTCACTCACTCATTCAATGAATTCAGCTAATTCCATGATTCAGTTAAATGACTTTCACACACTCATTCAAGTAATTAAACAAGATTCATGCATTGAATAAAATTAAACTCACGCATTCATTCAAAGAAACAAACTTCATTCATACATGCAAAGGCTACAGTTGTTCTTGTTCATGCAGTGAATCAAACTACTTTGAAAAAGACGGGTTTGACTGTCTCTTTCAATGAATCAAACTACTATCAATACTTCATGGTAACGAGTTACACAAACTCACTCAATGAATTAAACTGCATTGTTGATTCCGTGAAAGGTGTTTCACTCACTTAATCAGTGAATCAAACTATATTCAGAGATCAACTGAAACGAGTTTCACTCACTCATTCTAAGAATTAAGCCACATTCCTTGATTCAGTGAAATGTTTTTCACACACTCATTCATTGATTCAACCTACATTCATGGATTCAATGAAAGTAAACTCCCGCATTCATTCAAAGAAACTCACTTCATTCTTGCTTGCAATGACTTTACCTGATCTTGCTCATTCACTGAACTAACGTACCTTCAAAGAAAGGTGTTGACTGTCTCATTCAATGAATCGAACTACTCTCAATACTTCAGGGAAACAAGTTCCACAAACTGACAATGAATTAAACTACATTGTTGATTCCGTGAAAGGTGTTTCACTCACTTAATCAGTGAATCAAACTATATTCGGAGATCAACTGAAACGAGTTTCACTCACTCATTCTATGAATTAAGCTACATTCCTTGATTCAGTGAAATGTTTTCCACACACTCATATATTGAATCAACCTACATTCATGCATTCACTGAAAGTAAACTCCCGCATTCTTTCAAAGAAACAATCTTCATTCTTGCTTGCAATGACTTTACCTGATCTTGTTCATTCCCTTAACCAACGTACATCCAAAGAAAGGTGTTGACTGTTTCATTCATTAATCGAACTTCATTAATTAAACTACATTGTTGATTCCGTGAAAGGTGTTTCACTCACTTAATCAGTGAATCAAACTATATTCAGATATCAACTGAAGCGAATTTCACTCACTCATTCAATAATTTAATCTACATTCCTAGATTCAGTGAAATGACTTTCACACACTCATTCATTGATTCAACCTACATTCATGGATTCAATGAAAGTAAACTACCGCATTCATTCAAAAAAACTCACTTCATTCTTGCTTGCAATGACTTTACCTGATCTTGCTCATTCACTGAACTAACGTACCTTCAAAGAAAGGTGTTGACTGTCTCATTCAATGAATCGAACTACTCTCAATACTTCAGGGAAACAAGTTTCACAAACTGACAATGAATTAAACTACATTGTTGATTCCGTGAAAGGTGTTTCACTCACTTAATCAGTGAATCAAACTATATTCGGAGATCAACTGAAACGAGTTTCACTCACTCATTCAATGAATTAAGCGACGTTCCTTGATTCACTGTAACGACTTTCAATAAATCAAATTACAATAATGCATTCATGGAAACTAATCTTGCGCATTCATTCGAAGGAACAAACATGATTCGTTCATGCAATGTCTTGTTCATTCAGTGAAACCACCTACGTTCAATGAAGTGAGTTAGACTGTCTCATTCAATGAATCAAACGAGTTTCAAAAACTAACGCAATGAATTAAACTATATTGTTGATGCAGTGTAAGTTGTTGTATTCATTCAGTGGAACAGACTACATTCATAGATTCCATGAAACGTTTTTCACTGACTCATTCAAAGAATTAAGCTACATCCTTGATTCAGTGAAATGACATGCACACACTGATTCATTGAATCAACCTACATTCATGCATTCAACGAAACTAAACTCCCGCATTCATTCAAAGAACCTCACTTCATTCTTCCTTGCAAGGACTTTACCTGATCTTGTTCATTCCCTGAACCACGTACCTTCAAAGTAAGGTGTTGACTGTCTCATTCTGTGAACCGAAATACTATCAATACTTCAGGGAAACAAATTTCACAAACTGACAATGAATTAAACTACATTGTTGATTCAATGAACTTTGTTTCACTCACTGAATCAGTGAATCAAACTATATTCAGAGATCAACTGAAACGAGTGTCAGAGTGTCATGCATTCAATGAAACCAAACTCCCGCATTCTTTCAAAGAAACAAACTTCATTCTTGCCTGCAATGTGTTCACCTGATCTTGCTCATTCCCTGAACCAACCTACATTCAAAGAAAGGTGTTGACAGTCTCATTCAATGAACCGAAATACTATCAATACTTCAGGGAAGCAAGTTTCACAAACTGACAATGAATTAAACTACATTGTTGTCAAAGAAACAAACTTCATTCTTGCTTGCAATGGTTCACCTGATCTTGTTCATTCCGTGAACCAACGTACATTCAAAGAAAGGTGTTGACAGTCTCATTCAATCAATCGAACTACTATCAATATTTCAGAGAAACAAGTTTCACAAACTGACAATGAATTAAACTACATTGTTGATTCAGTGAAAGGTTTTTCACTCACTTAATCAGTGAATCAAACTATATTCAGAGATCAACTGAAACGAGTTTCACTCACTCATTCAATAAATTTAGCGTCATTCCTTGATTCAGTAAAATGACGTTCAATAAATCAAATTAAAATAATGCATTCATGGAAACTAATCTTACACATTCATTCGAAGGAACAAACTTGATTCGTGCATGCAATGACTTTAGCTGGTCTTGTTCATTCAGTGAAACAACCTCCGTTCAATGAATTGAGTTAGACTGTCTCATTCAATGAATCAAACCAGTTTCAAAAACTAACTCAATGAATTAAACTATATTGTTGATGCAGTGAAAGGTGTTGTATTCATTCAGTGAAACAGACTACATTCATAGATTCCATGAAACGTTTTTCACGGACTCATTCAAAGAATTAAGCTACAGTCCTTGATTCAGTGAAATGTTTTTCACACACTCTTACATTGAATCAACCTACATTCATGCATTCAACGAAACTAAACTCCCGCATTCATTCAAAGAAACAAACTTAATTCTTGCTTGCAATGACCTTACCTGACCTTGCACATTCCCTGAACTAACGTACATTCGAAGAAAGGTGTTGTCTGTCTCATTCAATGAATCGAACTACTATCAATATTTCAGAGAAACAAGTTTCACAAACTGACAATGAATTAAACTACATTCTTGATTCAGTGAAAGGTGTTTCACTCACTTAATCAGTGAATCAAACTATATTCAGAGATCAACTGAAACGGGTTTCACACACTCATTCAATGAATTAAGCTACATTCCTTGATTCAGTGAAATGACTTACATACACTCATTCTATAAATGAAACGACATTCATGCATTGAATGTAACTAAACTCACGCATTCATTCAAAGAATCAAACTTCATTCATTCATGCAATGTCTTCAGCTGATCTTGTTAATGCAGTGAATCAAGCTACTTTGACAGAAACGTGTTTGACTGTTTCTTTCAAAGAATCAAACTACTATCAATACTTAATGGTAACGAATTTCAGAAACTGACTCAATGTATTAAACTACATTGTAGATTCCGTGAAAGGTGTTTCGCTCACTTAATCAGTGAATCAAACTATATTCAGAGATCAACTGAAACGAGTTTCACTCACGCATTCAATGAATTAAGCTACAGTCCATGATTCAGTGAAATGTTTTCCACACACTCATATATTGAATCAACCTACATTCATGCATTCACTGAAAGTAAACTCCCGCATTCTTTCAAAGAAACAAACTTCATTCTTGCTTGCAATGACTTTACCTGGACTTGTTCATTCCGTGAACCAACGTACCTTCAAAGAAAGGTGTTGACTGTTTCATTCATTAATCGAACTACTATCAATACTTCAGGGAAACAAGTTTCACAAACTAACAATGAATTAAACTACATTTTTGATTCAGTGAAAGGTGTTTCACTCACTTAATCAGTGAATCAAACTATATTCAGAGATCAACTGAAACGAGTTTCACTCACTAATTCAATAAATTAAGATACATTCCTTGATTCAGTGAAATGACTTTCAATACACTCATTCGTTGAATCAACCTACATTCATGCATTCAATGAAAGTAAACTCCCGCATTCATTCAAAAAAACTAACTTCATTCTTGCTTGAAAAGACTTTACCTGATCTTGCTCATTCCCTTAACCAACGTACTTTAAAAGAAAGGTGTTGACTGTCTCATTCATTAATCGAACTACTATCAGTCCTTCAGGGAAAGAAGTTTCACAAACTGACAATGAACTAAACTACATTGTTGATTCAGCGAAAGGTGGTTTACTCATTTAATCAGTGAATCAAACTATATTCAGATATCAACTGAAACGAGTTTCACTCACTCATTCAATGAATTAAGCTACATTCCTTGATTCAGTGAAATGTTTCTCACACACACATATATTGAATCAACCTACATTCATGCATTGAATCAAACGAGTTTCAAAAACTAACTCAATGAATTAAACTATATTGTTGATGCAGTGAAAGGTGTTGTATTCATTCAGTCGAACAGACTACATTCATAGATTCCATGAAAAGTTTTTCACTGAATCATTTAAAGAATGAAGCTACATTCCTTGATTCAGTGAAATGACATGCACACACTGATTCATTGAATCAACCTACATTCATGCATTCAATGAAACTGAACTCACGCATTCATTCAAAGAAACAAACTTCATTCTTGCTTGCAATGTGTTCACCAGATCTTGTTCATTCCGTGAACCAACGTACATTCAAAGAAAGGTGTTGACTGTCTCATTCAATGAATCGAACTACTATCAATATTTCAGAGAAACAAGTTTCACAAACTGACATTGAATTAAACTACATTGTTGATTCAGTGAAAGGTGTTTCACTCACTTAATCAGCGAATCAAACTATATTCAGAGATCAACTGAAACGAATTTCACTCACTCATTCAATTCAGTAAGCGACATTCCTTGATTCAATGAAATGACTTACATACACTCATTCTATAAATTAAACGACATTCATGCATTGAATGCAACTAAACTCGCGCATTCATTCAAAGAATCAAACTTCATTCATTCATGCAATGTCTTCAGCTGATCTTGTTAATGCAGTGAATCAAACTACTTGGACAGAAACGGGTTTGACTGTCTCTTTCAATGAATCAAACTACTATCAATACTTCATGGTTACGAGTTTCACAAACTGACTCAATGTATTAAACTACATTGTTGATTCCGTGAAAGGAGTTTCAACCACTTAATTAGTGAATCAAACTATATTCAGAGATCAACTGAAACGAGTTTCACTCACTCATTCAATGAATTAAGCTACATTCCTTGATTCAGTGAAATGACTTTCACACATTCATTCAAGAAATTAAACTCCATTCATGCATTGAATGAAATTAAACTCACCAATTCATTCAAATAAACTATCTTCATTCGTTCATGCAATGTCTTCAGCTGATCTTGTTCATGCAGTCAATCAAACTACATTGAAAGAAACGGGTTTGACTGTCTCTTTCAATGAATGAAACTACTATCAGTACTTAATGGTAACGGGTTTCACAAACTGACTCAATGTATTAAACTACATTGTTGATTCCGTGAAAGGTGTTTCACTCACTTAATCAGTGAATCAAACGATATTCAGAGATCAACTGAAGCGAGTTTCACTCACTCATTCAATGAATTAAGCGACGTTCCTTGATTCACTGTAACGACTTTCAATAAATCAAATTACAATAATGCATTCATGGAAACTAATCTTGCGCATTTATTCGAAGGAACAAACATGATTCGTTCATGCAATGTCTTGTTCATTCAGTGAAACCACCTACGTTCAATGAAGTGAGTTAGACTGTCTCATTCAATGAATCAAACGAGTTTCAAAAACTAACTCAATGAATTAAACTATATTGTTGCTGCAGTGTAAGTTGTTGTATTCATTCAGTGGAACAGACTACATTCATAGATTCCATGAAACGTTTTTCACTGACTCATTCAAAGAATTAAGCTACATCCTTGATTCAGTGAAATGACATGCACACACTGATTCATTGAATCAACCTACATTCATGCATTCAACGAAACTAAACTCCCGCATTCATTCAAAGAACCTCACTTCATTCTTGCTTGCAAGGACTTTACCTGATCTTGTTCATTCCCTGAACCACGTACCTTCAAAGTAAGGTGTTGACTGTCTCATTCAGTGAACCGAAATACTATCAATACTTCAGGGAAACAAATTTCACAAACTGACAATGAATTAAACTACATTGTTGATTCAATGAACTTTGTTTCACTCACTTAATCAGTGAATCAAACTATATTCAGAGATCAACTGAAACGAGTGTCACTCACTCATTCAATGAATTAAGCTACATTCCTTGATTCAGTTAAATGCCTTTCACACACTCATTCAAGAAATTAAACAAGATTCATGCATTGAATAAAATTAAACTCACGCATTCATTCAAAGAAACAAACTTCATTCATACATGCAAAGGCTACAGTTGTTCTTGTTCATGCAGTGAATCAAACTACTTTGAAAGAGACGGGTTTGACTGTCTCTTTCAATGAATCAAACTACTATCAATACTTAATGGTAACGAATTTCAGAAACTGACTCAATGTATTAGACTACATTGTTGATTCCGTGAAAGGTGTTTCACTCACTTAATCTGTGAATCAAACTAGATTCAGAGATCAACTGAAACGAGTTTCACTCACTCATTCAATGAATTAAGCTACAGTCCTTGATTCAGTGAAATGTTTTTCACACACTCATACATTGAATCAACCTACATTCATGCATTCAATGAAACCAAACTCCCGCATTCTTTCAAAGATACAAACTTCATTCTTGCCTGCAATGTGTTCACCTGATCTTGCTCATTCCCTGAACCAACCTACATTCAAAGAAAGGTGTTGACAGTCTCATTCAATGAACCGAAATACTATCAATACTTCAGGGAAGCAAGTTTCACAAACTG
Organism: Hemiscyllium ocellatum; assembly: GCF_020745735.1. Classification (NCBI taxonomy): domain Eukaryota; kingdom Metazoa; phylum Chordata; class Chondrichthyes; order Orectolobiformes; family Hemiscylliidae; genus Hemiscyllium; species Hemiscyllium ocellatum. Next base: position 10,065,399 of record NC_083453.1, on the reverse strand, counting down.
ACAATGAATTAAACTACATTGTTGATTCAGTGAAAGGTTTTTCACTCACTTTATCAGTGAATCAAACTATATTCAGAGATCAACTGAAACGAGTTTCACTCACTCATTCAATAAATTTAGCGACATTCCTTGATTCAGTGTAATGACGTTCAATAAATCAAATTAAAATAACGCATTCATGGAAACTAATCTTACACATTCATTCGGAGGAACAAACCTGATTCGTGCATGCAATGACTTTAGCTGGTCTTGTTCATTCAGTGAAACAACCTACGTTCAATGAATTGAGTTAGACTGTCTCATTCAATGAATAAAACGAGTTTCAAAAACTGACTCAATGAATTAAACTATATTGTTGATGCAGTGAAAGGTGTTGTATTCATTCAGTGAAACAGACTACATTCATAGATTCCATGAAACGTTTTTCACGGACTCATTCAAAGAATTAAGCTACAGTCCTTGATTCAGTGAAATGTTTTTCACACACTCTTACATTGAATCAACCTACATTCATCCATTCAACGAAACTAATCTCCCGCATTCATTCAAAGAAACAAACTTAATACTTGCTTGCAATGACCTTACCTGACCTTGCACATTCCCTGAACTAACGTACATTCAAAGAAAGGTGTTGTCTGTCTCATTCAATGAATCGAACTACTATCAATATTTCAGAGAAACAAGTTTCACAAACTGACAATGAATTAAACAACATTCTTGATTCAGTGAAAGGTGTTTCACTCACTTAATCAGTGAATCAAACTATATTCAGAGATCAACTGAAACGAGTTTCACTCACTCATTCAATGAATTAAGCTACATTCCTTGATTCAGTGAAATGACTTATATACACTCATTCTATAAATGAAACGACATTCATGCATTGAATGTAACTAAACTCACGCATTCATTCAAAGAATCAAACTTCATTCATTCATGCAATGTCTTCAGCTGATCTTGTTAATGCAGTGAATCAAGCTACTTTGACAGAAACGTGTTTGACTGTTTCTTTCAAAGAATCAAACTACTATCAATACTTAATGGTAACGAATTTCAGAAACTGACTCAATGTATTAAACTACATTGTAGATTCCGTGAAAGGTGTTTCACTCACTTAATCAGTGAATCAAACTATATTCGGAGATCAACTGAAACGAGTTTCACTCACGCATTCAATGAATTAAGCTACAGTCCATGATTCAGTGAAATGTTTTCCACACACTCATATATTGAATCAACCTACATTCATGCATTCACTGAAAGTAAACTCCCGCATTCTTTCAAAGAAACAAACTTCATTCTTGCTTACAATGACTTTACCTGGTCTTGTTCATTCCGTGAACCAACGTACCTTCAAAGAAAGGTGTTGACTGTTTCATTCATTAATCGAACTATTATCAATACTTCAGGGAAACAAGTTTCACAAACTAACAATGAATTAAACTACATTTTTGATTCAGTGAAAGGTGTTTCACTCACTTAATCAGTGAATCAAACTATATTCAGAGGTCAACTGAAACGAGTTTCACTCACTCATTCAAAGAATTAAGCTACATCCTTGATTCAGTGAAATGACATGCACACACTGATTCATTGAATCATCCTGCATTCAACGAAACTAAACTCCCGCATTCATTCAAAGAACCTCACTTCATTCTTGCTTGCAATGACTTTACCTGATCTTGCTCATTCACTGAAATAACGTACCTTCAAAGAAAGGTGTTGACTGTCTCATTCAATGAATCGAACTACTCTCAATACTTCAGGGAAACAAGTTTCACAAACTGACAATGAATTAAATTACATTGTTGAATCAGTGAAAGGTGTTTCACTCACTTAATCAGTGAATCAAACTATATTCAGAGATCAACTGAAACGAGTTTCACTCACTCATTCAATAAATTTAGCGTCATTCCTTGATTCAGTGTAATGACTTTCAATAAATCAAATTACTATAATGCATTCATGGAAACTAATCTTACACATTCATTCGAAGGAACATACTTGATTCGTGCATGCTATGACTTTAGCTGGTCTTGTTCATTCAGTGAAACAACCTACGTTCAATGAATTGTGTTAGACTGTCTCATTCAATGACTCAAACGAGTTTCAAAAAGTAACTCAATGAATCAAACTATATTGTTGATGCAGTGAAAGGTGTTGTATTCATTCAGTGGAACAGACTACATTCATAGATTCCATGAAACGTTTTTCACTGACTCATTCAAAGAATTAAGCTACATCCTTGATTCAGTGAAATGTTTTTCTCACACAAATACATTGAATCAACCTACATTCATGCATTCAACGAAACTAAACTCCCGCATTCATTCAAAGAACCTCACTTCATTCTTGCTTGCAAGGACTTTACCTGATCTTGTTCATTCCCTGAACCACGTACCTTCAAAGTAAGGTGTTGACTGTCTCATTCAGTGAACCGAAATACTATCAATACTTCAGGGAAACAAATTTCACAAACTGACAATGAATTAAACTACATTGTTGATTCAGTGAACGTTGTTTCACTCACTTAATCAGTGAATCAAATTATATTCAGAGATCAACTGAAACGAGTGTCACTCACTCATTCAATGAATTAAGCTACATTCCTTGATTCAGTTAAATGACTTTCACACACTCATTCAAGAAATTAAACAAGATTCATGCATTGAATAAAATTAAACTCACGCATTCATTCAAAGAAACAAACTTCATTCATACATGCAAAGGCTACAGTTGTTCTTGTTCATGCAGTGAATCAAACTACTTTGAAAGAGAAGGGTTTGACTGTCTCTTTCAATGAATCAAACTACTATCAATACTTCATGGTAACGTGTTACACAAACTCACTCAATGAATTAAACTACATTGTTGATTCCGTGAAAGGTGTTTCACTCACTTAATCAGTGAATCAAACTATATTCAGAGATCAACTGAAACGAGTTTCACTCACTCATTCAATGAATTAAGCCACATTCCTTGATACAATGAAATGTTTTTCACACACTCACTCATTGATTCAACCTACATTCATGGATTCAATGAAAGTAAACTCCCGCATTCATTCAAAGAAACTCACTTCATTCTTGCTTGCAATGACTTTACCTGATCTTGCTCATTCACTGAAATAACGTACCTTCAAAGAAAGGTGTTGACTGTCTCATTCAATGAATCGAACTACTCTCAATACTTCAGGGAAACAAGTTTCACAAACTGGCAATGAATTAAATTACATTGTTGAATCAGTGAAAGGTGTTTCACTCACTTAATCAGTGAATCAAACTATATTCAGAGATCAACTGAAACGAGTTTCACTCACTCATTCAATAAATTTAGCGTCATTCCTTGAATCAGTGTAATGACTTTCAATAAATCAAATTACAATAATGCATTCATGGAAACTAATCTTACACATTCATTCGAAGGAACCAACTTGATTCGTGCATGCTATGACTTTAGCTGGTCTTGTTCATTCAGTGAAACAACCTACGTTCAATGAATTGTGTTAGACTGTCTCATTCAATGAATCAGACGAGTATCAAAAACTAACTCAATGAAATAAACTATATTGTTGATGCAGTGAAAGGTGTTGTATTCATTCAGTGGAACAGACTACATTCATAGATTCCATGAAACGTTTTTCACTGACTCATTCAAAGAATTAAGCTACAGTCCTTGATTCAGTGAAATGTTTTTCTCACACACATACATTGAATCAACCTACATTCATGCATTCAACGAAACTAAACTCCCGCATTCATTCAAAGAAACAAACTTAATTCTTGCTTGCGATGACCTTACCTGACCTTGCACATTCCCTGATCTAACGTACATTCAAAGAAAGGTGTTGTCTGTCTCATTCAATGAATCGAATTACTATCAATATTTCAGAGAAACAAGTTTCACAAACTGGCATTGAATTAAACTACATTGTTGATTCAGTGAAAAGTGTTTCACTCACTTAATCAGTGTGTCAAACTATATTCAGAGATCAACTGAAACGAATTTCACTCGCTCATTCAATTCAGGAAGCGACATTCCTTGATTCAATGAAATGACATACATGCACTCATTCAATAACTTAAACGACATTCATGCATTGAATGCAACTAAACTCACGCATTCATTCAAAGAAACAATCTTCATTCATTCATGCAATGTCTTCAGCTGATCTTGTTCATGCAGTGAATCAAACTACATTTAAAGAAACGGGTTTGACTGTCTCTTTCAATGAATGAAATGTATCAGTACTTAATGGTAACGGGTTTCACAAACTGACTCAATGTATTAAACTACATTGTCGATTCCGTGAAAGGTGTTTCACTCACTTAATCAGTGAATCAAACGATATTCAGAAATCAACTGAAACGAGTTTCATTCACTCATTCAATGAATTAAGCTACAGTCCTTGATTCAGTGAAATGTTTTTCACACACTCATACATTGAATCAACCTACATTCATGCATTCAATGAAAGTAAACTCCCGCATTCACTCAAAAAAACTAACTTCATTCTTGCTTGAAATGACTTTACCTGATCTTGTTCATTCCCTTAACCAACGTACTTTCAAAGAAAGGTGTTGACTGTCTCATTCATTAATTGAACTACTATCAATCCTTCAGGGAAAGAAGTTTCACAAACTGACAATGAACTAAACTACATTGTTGATTCAGTGAAAGGTGTTTCACTCATTTAATCAGTGAATCAAACTATATTCAGATATCAACTGAAACGAGTTTCACTCACTCATTCAATGAATTAAGCTACATTCCGTGATTCAGTGAAATGTTTCTCACACACTCATATATTGAATCAACCTACATTCATGCATTGAATCAAACGAGTTTCAAAAACTAACTCAATGAATTAAACTATATTGTTGATGCAGTGAAAGGTGTTGTATTCATTCAGTCGAACAGACTACATTCATAGATTCCATGAAAAGTTTTTCACTGAATCATTTAAAAAATTAAGCTACATTCCTTGTTTCAGTGAAATGACATGCACACACTGATTCATTGAATCAACCTACATTCATGCATTCAATGAAACTAAACTCACGCATTCATTCAAAGAAACAAACTTCATTCTTGCTTGCAATGTGTTCACCTGATCTTGTTCATTCCGTGAACCAACGTACATTCAAAGAAAGGTGTTGACAGTCTCATTCAATGAATCGAACTACTATCAATATTTCAGAGAAACAAGTTTCACAAACTGACAATGAATTAAACTACATTGTTGATTCAGTGAAAGGTGTTTCACTCACTTAGTCAGTGAATCAAACTATATTCAGAGATCAACTGAAACGAATTTCACTCACTCATTCAATTCAGTAAGCGACATTCCTTGATTCAATTAAATGACTTACATACACTCATTCAATAACTAAAACGACATTCATGCATTGAATGCAACTAAACTCACGCATTCATTCAAAGAAACAATCTTCATTCATTCATGCAATGTCTTCAGCTGATCTTGTTCATGCAGTGAATCAAACTACATTTAAAGAAACGGGTTTGACTGTCTCTTTCAATGAATGAAACTACTATCAGTACTTTAATGGCAACGGGTTTCACAAACTGACTCAATGTATTAAACTACATTGTTGATTCCGTGAAAGGTGTTTCACTCACTTAATCAGCGAATCAAACTATATTCAGAGATCAACTGAAACGAATTTCACTCACTCATTCAATGAAGTAAGCGACATTCCTTGATTCAATGAAATGACTTACATACACTCATTCTATAAATTAAATGACATTCATGCAATGAATGCAACTAAACTCACGCATTCATTCATGCAATGTCTTCAGCTGATCTTGTTAATGCAGTGAATCAATCTACTTGGACAGAGACTGTCTCTTTCAATGAATCAAACGACTTTCAAAAACTAACTCAATGAATTAAACTATCTTGTTGATGCAGTGTAAGTTGTTGTATTCATTCAGTGAAGCAGACTACATTCATAGATTCCATGAAACGTTTTTCACGGACTCATTCAAAGAATTAAGCTACAGTCCTTGATTCAGTGAAATGTTTTTCTCACACACATACATCTAATCAACCTACATTCATGCATTCAACGAAACTAAACTCCCGCATTCATTCAAAGAAACAAACTTAATTCTTGCTTGCGATGACCTTACCTGACCTTGCACATTCCCTGATCTAACGTACATTCAAAGAAAGGTGTTGGCTGTCTCATTCAATGAATCGAACTACTTACTATCAATATTTCAGAGAAACAAGTTTCACAAATTGACAATGAATTAAACAACATTCTTGATTCAGTGAAAGGTGTTTCACTCACTTAATCAGTGAATCAAACTATATTCAGAGATCAACTGAAACGAGTTTCACTCACTCATTCAATGAATTGAGCTACATTCCTTGATTCAGTGAAATGACTTACATACACTCATTCTATAAATGAAACGACATTCATGCATTGAATGTAACTAAACTCACGCATTCATTCAAAGAATCAAACTTCATTCATTCATGCAACGTCTTCAGCTGATCTTGTTAATGCAGTGAATCAAGCTACTTTGACAGAAACGGGTTTGACTGTTTCTTTCAAAGAATCAAACTACTATCAATACTTAATGGTAACGAATTTCAGAAACTGACTCAATGCATTAAACTACATTGTTGATTCCGTGAAAGGTGTTTCACTCACTTAATCAGTGAATCAAACTATATTCGGAGATCAACTGAAACGAGTTTCACTCACTCATTCTATGAATTAAGCTACATTCCTTGATTCAGTGAAATGTTTCTCACACACTCATATATTGAATCAACCTACATTCATGCATTGAATCAAACGAGTTTCAAAAACTAACTCAATGAAATAAACTATATTGTTGATGCAGTGAAAGGTGTTGTATTCATTCAGTCGAACAGACTACATTCATAGATTCCATGAAAAGTTTTTCACTGAATCATTTAAAGAATTAAGCTACATTCGTTGATTCAGTGAAATGACATGCACACACTGATTCATTGAATCAACCTACATTCATGCATTCAATGACACTAAACTCACGCATTCATTCAAAGAAACAAACTTCATTCTTGCTTGCAATGGTTCACCTGATCTTGTTCATTCCGTGAACCAACGTACATTCAAAGAAAGGTGTTGACAGTCTCATTCAATGAATCGAACTACTATCAATATTTCAGAGAAACAAGTTTCACAAACTGACAATGAATTAAACTACATTGTTGATTCAGTGAAAGGTGTTTCACTCACTTAGTCAGTGAATCAAACTATATTCAGAGATCAACTGAAACGAATTTCACTCACTCATTCAATTCAGTAAGCGACATTCCTTGATTCAATGAAATGACTTACATACACTCATTCAATAACTTAAACGACATTCATGCATTGAATGCAAATAAACTCACGCATTCATTCAAAGAAACAATCTTCATTCATTCATGCAATGTCTTCAGCTGATCTTGTTCATGCAGTGAATCAAACTACATTTAAAGAAATGGGTTTGACTCTCTCTTTCAATGAATGAAATGTATCAGTACTTAATGGTAACGGGTTTGACAAACTGACTCAATGTATTAAACTACATTGTTGATTCCGTGAAAGGTGTTTCACTCACTTAATCAGTGAATCAAACTATATTCGGAGATCAACTGAAACGAGTTTCACTCACTCATTCAATGAATTTAGCTACATTCCTTGATTCAGTGAAATGTTTCTCAAACACTCATATGTTGAATCAACCTACATTCATGCATTGAATCAAACGAGTTCCAAAAACTAACTCAATGAATTAAACTATATTGTTGATGCAGTGAAAGGTGTTGTATTCATTCAGTCGAACAGACTACATTCATAGATTCCATGAAAAGTTTTTCACTGAATCATTCAAAGAATTAAGCTTCATTCCTTGATTCAGTGAAATGACATGCACACACTGATTCATTGAATCAACCTACATTGATGCATTCAATGAAACTAAACTCACGCATTCATTCAAAGAAACAAACTTCATTCTTGCTTGCAATGTGTTCACCTGATCTTGTTCATTCCGTGAACCAACGTGCATTCAAAGAAAGGTGTTGACTGTCTCATTCAATGAATCGAACTACTATCAATATTTCAGAGAAACAAGTTTCACAAACTGACATTGAATTAAACTACATTGTTGATTCAGTGAAAGGTGTTTCACTCACTTAATCAGCGAATCAAACTATATTCAGAGATCAACTGAAACGAATTTCACTCGCTCATTCAATTCAGTAAGCGACATCTCTTGATTCAATGAAATGACTTACATACACTCATTCAATAACTTAAACGACATTCATGCATTGAATGCAAATAAACTCACGCATTCATTCAAAGAAACAATCTTCATTCATTCATGCAATGTCTTCAGCTGATCTTGTTCATGCAGTGAATCAAACTACATTTAAAGAAACGGGTGTGACTGTCTCTTTCAATGAATGAAATGTATCAGTACTTAATGGTAACGGGTTTCACAAACTGACTCAATGTATTAAACTACATTGTTGATTCCGTGAAAGTTGTTTCACTCACTTAATCAGTGTGTCAAACGATATTCAGAGATCAACTGAAACGAGTTTCACTCACTCATTCAATGAATTAAGCTACATTCCTTGATTCAGTGAAATGACTTACATACACTCATTCTATAAATGAAACGACATTCATGCATTGAATGTAACTAAACTCACGCATTCATTCAAAGAATCAAACTTCATTCATTCATGCAACGTCTTCAGCTGATCTTGTTAATGCAGTGAATCAAGCTCCTTTGACAGAAACGGTTTTGACTGTTTCTTTCAAAGAATCAAACTACTATCAATATTTAATGGTAACGAATTTCAGAAACTGACTCAATGTATTAAACTACAATGTTGATTCCGTGAAAGGTGTTTCACTCACTTAATCAGTGAATCAAACTATATTCGGAGATCAACTGAAACGAGTTTCACTCACTCATTCTATGAATTAAGCTACATTCCTTGATTCAGTGAAATGTTTTCCACACACTCATATATTGAATCAACCTATATTCATGCATTCAATGAAAGTAAACTCCCGCATTCACTCAAAAAAACTAACTTCATTCTTGCTTGAAATGACTTTACATGATCTTGTTCATTCCCTTAACCAACGTACTTTCAAAGAAAGGTGTTGACTGTCTCATTCATTAATCGAACTACTATCAATCCTTCAGGGAAAGAAGTTTCACAAACTGACAATGAACTAAACTAAATTGTTGATTCAGTGAAAGGTGTTTCACTCATGTAATCAGTGAATCAAACTATATTCAGATATCAACTGAAACGAGTTTAATTCACTCATTCAATGAATTTAGCTACATTCCTTGATTCAGTGAAATGTTTCTCACACACTCATATATTGAATCAACCTACATTCATGCATTGAATCAAACGAGTTTCAAAAACTAACTCAATGAATTAAACTATATTGTTGATGCAGTGAAAGGTGTTGTATTCATTCAGTCGAATAGACTACATTCATAGATTCCATGAAAAGTTTTTCACTGAATCATTTAAAGAATTAAGCTACATTCCTTGATTCAGTGAAATGACATGCACACACTGATTCATTGAATCAACCTACATTCATGCATTCAATGAAACTAAACTCCCGCATTCATTCAAAGAAACAAACTTCATTCTTGCTTGCAATGGATCACCTGATCTTGTTCATTCCGTGAACCAACGTACATTCAAAGAAAGGTGTTGACAGTCTCATTCAATGAATCGAACTACTATCAATATTTCAGAGAAACAAGTTTCACAAACTGACAATGAATTAAACTACATTGTTGATTCAGTGAAAGGTGTTTCACTCACTTAGTCAGTGAATCAAACTATATTCAGAGATCAACTGAAACGAATTTCACTCACTCATTCAATTCAGTAAGCGACATTCCTTGATTCAATGAAATGACTTACATACACTCATTCAATAACTTAAACGACATTCATGCATTGAATGCAACTAAACTCACGCATTCATTCAAAGAAACAATCTTCATTCATTCATGCAATGTCTTCAGCTGATCTTGTTCATGCAGTGAATCAAACTACATTTAAAGAAACGGGTTTGACTGTCTCTTTCAATGAATGAAACTACTATCAGTACTTTAATGGCAACGGGTTTCACAAACTGACTCAATGTATTAAACTACATTGTTGATTCCGTGAAAGGTGTTTCACTCACTTAATCAGTGAATCAAACTATATTCGGAGATCAACTGAAACGAGTTTCACTCACTCATTCAATGAATTAAGCTACATTCCTTGATTCAGTGAAATGTTTTCCATACACTCATATATTGAATCAACCTACATTCATGCATTCACTGAAAGTAAACTCCCGCATTCTTTCAAAGAAACAATCTTCATTCTTGCTTGCAATGACTTTACCTGATCTTGTTCATTCCCTTAACCAACGTACATTCAAAGAAAGGTGTTGACTGTTTCATTCATTAATCGAACTACGATCAATACTTCAGGGAAACAAGTTTCACAAACTAACAATGAATTAAACTACATTTTTGATTCAGTGAAAGGTTTTTCACTCACTTAATCAGTGAATCAAACTATATTCAGATATCAACTGAAGCGAATTTCACTCACTCATTCAATAATTTAATCTACATTCCTTGATTCAGTGAAATGACATTCACACACTCATATATTGAATCAACCTACATTCATGCATTCAATGAAACTCAACTCCCGCATTCATTTAAAGAAACTAACTTCATTCTTGCTTGCAATGACTTTACCTGATCTTGCTCATTCCCTGAACCAACCTACATTCCAAGAAAGGTGTTGACTGTCTCATTCAATGTACTGAACTTCTATCATTACTTCAGGGAAACAAGTTTCACAAACTGACAATGAATTAAACTACATTGTTGAATCAGTGGAAGGTGTTTCACTCACTTAATCAGTGAATCAAACTATATTCAGATATCAACTGAAACGAGTTTCACTCACTCATTCAATGAATTAAGCTACATTCCTTGATTCAGTGAAATGTTTCTCACACACTCATATATTGAATCAACCTACATTCATGCATTGAATCAAACGAGTTTCAAAAACTAACTCAATGAAATAAACTATATTGTTGATGCAGTGAAAGGTGTTGTATTCATTCAGTCGAACAGACTACATTCATAGATTCCATGAAAAGTTTTTCACTGCATCATTTAAAGAATTAAGCTACATTCCTTGATTCAGTGAAATGACATGCACACACTGATTCATTGAATCAACCTACATTCATGCATTCAATGAAACTAAACTCCCGCATTCATTCAAAGAAACAAACTTCATTCTTGCTTGCAATGTGTTACCTGATCTTGTTCATTCCGTGAACCAACGTACATTCAAAGAAAGGTGTTGACTGTCTCATTCAATGAAGCGAATTACTATCAATATTTCAGAGAAACAAGTTTCACAAACTGACAATGAATTAAACTACATTGTTGATTCAGTGAAAGGTGTTTCACTCACTTAATCAGCGAATCAAACTATATTCAGAGATCAACTGAAACGAATTTCACTCACTCATTCAATGAAGTAAGCGACATTCCTTGATTCAATGAAATGACTTACATACACTCATTCTATAAATTAAACGACATTCATGCATTGAATGCAACTAAACTCACTCATTCATTCAAAGAAACAAACTTCATTCATTCATGCAATGTCTTCGGCTGATCTTGTTCATGCAGTGAATCTAACTACTTGGACAGAAACGGGTTTGACTGTCTCTTTCAATGAATCAAACTACTATCAATACTTCATGGTGACGAGTTTCACAAACTGACTCAATGTATTAAACTACATTGTTGATTCCGTGAAAGGAGTTTCAACCACTTAATTAGTGAATCAAACTATATTCAGAGATCAACTGAAACGAGTTTCACTCACTCATTCAATGAATTAAGCTACATTCCTTGATTCAGTGAAATGACTTTCACACATTCATTCAAGAAATTAAACTCCATTCATGCATTGAATGAAATTAAACTCACCAATTCATTCAAAGAAACTATCTTCATTCGTTCATGCAATGTCTTCAGCTGATCTTGTTCATGCAGTCAATCAAACTACATTGAAAGAAACGGGTTTGACTGTCTCTTTCAATGAATGAAACTACTGTCAGTACTTAATGGTAACGGGTTTCACAAACTGACTCAATGTATTAAACTACATTGTTGATTCCGTGAAAGGTGTTTCACTCACTTAATCAGTGAATCAAACGATATTCAGAGATCAACTGAAACGAGTTTCACTCACTCATTCAATGAATTAAGCGACGTTCCTTGATTCACTGTAACGACTTTCAATAAATCAAATTACAATAATGCATTCATGGAAACTAATCTTGCGCATTCATTCGAAGGAACAAACATGATTCATTCATGCAATGTCTTGTTCATTCAGTGAAACAACCTACGTTCAATGAAGTGAGTTAGACTGTCTCATTCAATGAATCAAACCAGTTTCAAAAACTGACTCAATGAATTAAACTATATTGTTGATGCAGTGTAAGTTGTTGTATTCATTCAGTGGAACAGACTACATTCATAGATTCCATGAAACGTTTTTCACTGACTCATTCAAAGAATTAAGCTACATTCTTGATTCAGTGAAATGACATGCACACACTGATTCATTGAATCAACCTACATTCATGCATTCAACGAAACTAAACTCCCGCATTCATTCAAAGAACCTCACTTCATTCTTGCTTGCAAGGACTTTACCTGATCTTGTTCATTCCCTGAACCACGTACCTTCAAGGTAAGGTGTTGACTGTCTCATTCAGTGAACCGAAATACTATCCATACTTCAGGGAAACAAATTTCACAAACTGACAATGAATTAAACTACATTGTTGATTCAATGAACTTTGTTTCACTCACTTAATCAGTGAATCAAACGATATTCAGAGATCAACTGAAACGAGTGTCACTCACTCATTCAATGAATTAAGCTACATTCCTTGATTCAGTTAAATGACTTTCACACACTCATTCAAGAAATTAAACAAGATTCATGCATTGAATAAAATTAAACTCACGCATTCATTCAAAGAAACAAACTTCATTCATACATGCAAAGGCTACAGTTGTTCTTGTTCATGCAGTGAATCAAAGTACTTTGAAAGAGACGGGTTTGACTGTCTCTTTCAATGAATCAAACTACTATCAATACTTAATGGTAACGAATTTCAGAAACTGACTCAATGTATTAGACTACATTGTTGATTCCGTGAAAGGTGTTTCACTCACTTAATCAGTGAATCAAACTATATTCAGAGATCAACTGAAACGAGTTTCACTCACTCATTCAATGAATTAAGCTACAGTCCTTGATTCAGTGAAATGTTTTTCACACACTCATACATTGAATCAACCTACATTCATGCATTCAATGAAACCAAACTCCCGCATTCTTTCAAAGAAACAAACTTCATTCTTGCCTGCAATGTGTTCACCTGATCTTGCTCATTCCCTGAACAAACCTACATTCAAAGAAAGGTGTTGACAGTCTCATTCAATGAACCGAAATACTATCAATACTTCAGGGAAGCAAGTTTCACAAACTGACAATGAATTAAACTACATTGTTGATTCAGTGAAAGGTTTTTCACTCACTTAATCAGTGAATCAAACTATATTCAGAGATCAACTGAAACGAGTTTCACTCACTCATTCAATAAATTTAGCGACATTCCTTGATTCATTGTAATGACTTTCAATGAATCAAATTACAATAATGCATTCATGGAAACTAATCTTACACATTCATTCGAAGGAACAAACTTGATTCGTGCATGCTATGACTTTAGCTGGTCTTGTTCATTCAGTGAAACAACCTCCGTTCAATGAATTGAGTTAGACTGTCTCATTCAATGAATCAAACGAGTTTCAAAAACTAACTCAATGAATTAAACTATATTGTTGATGCAGTGAAAGGTGTTGTATTCATTCAGTGGAACAGACTACATTCATAGATTCCATGAAACGTTTTTCACGGACTCATTCAAAGAATTAAGCTACAGTCCTTGATTCAGTGAAATGTTTTTCACACGCTCATACATTGAATCAACCTACATTCATGCATTCAACGAAACTAAACTCCCGCATTCATTCAAAGAAACAAAGTTAATTCTTGCTTGCAATGACCTTACCTGACCTTGCACATTCCCAGAACTAACGAACATTCAAAGAAAGGTGTTGTCTGTCTCATTCAATGAATCGAACTACTATCAATATTTCAGAGAAACAAGTTTCACAAACTGACAATGAATTAAACAACATTCTTGATTCAGTGAAAGGTGTTTCACTCACTTAATCAGTGAATCAAACTATATTCAGAGATCAACTGAAACGAGTTTCACTCACTCATTCAATGAATTAAGCTACATTCCTTGATTCAGTGAAATGACTTACATACACTCATTCTATAAATGAAACGACATTCATGCATTGAATGTAACTAAACTCACGCATTCATTCAAAGAATCAAACTTCATTCATTCATGCAATGTCTTCAGCTGATCTTGTTAATGCAGTGAATCAAGCTACTTTGACAGAAATGGGTTTGACTGTTTCTTTCAAAGAATCAAACTACGATCAATACTTACTGGTAACGAATTTCAGAAACGGACTCAATGTATTAAACTACATTGTTGATTCCGTGAAAGTTGTTTCACTCACTTAATCAGTGAATCAAACTACATTCGGAGATCAACTGAAACGAGTTTCACTCACTCATTCTATGAATTAAGCTACATTCCTTGATTCAGTGAAATATTTTCCTCACACTCATATATTGAATCAACCTACATTCATGCATTCACTGAAAGTAAACTCCCGCATTCTTTCAAAGAAACAAACTTCATTCTTGCTTGCAATGACTTTACCTGATCTTGTTCATTCCCTTAACCAACGTACATTCAAAGAAAGGTGTTGACTGTCTCATTCATTAATCGAACTACTATCAATATTTCTGGGAAACAAGTTTCACAAACTAACAATGAATTAAACTACATTTTTGATTCAGTGAAAGGTGTTTCACTCAGTTAATCAGTGAATCAAACTATATTCAGAGATCAACTGAAACGAGTTTCACTCACTCATTCAATAATTTAATCTACATTCCTTGATTCAGTGAAATGACTTTCACACACTCATATATTGAATCAACCTACATTCATGGATTCAATGAAAGTATACTCCCGCATTCATTCGAAGAAATTCATTTCATTCTTGCTTGCAATGACTTTACCTGATCTTGCTCATTCCCTGAACTAACGTACCTTTAAAGAAAGGTGTTGACTGTCTCATTCAATGAATCGAACTGCTCTCAATACTTCAGGGAAACAAGTTTCACAAACTAACAATGAATTAAATTACATTGTTGAATCAGTGAAAGGTGTTTCACTCACTTAATCAGTGAATCAAACTATATTCAGAGATCAACTGAAACGGGTTTCACTCACTCATTCAATGAATTAAGATACATTCGTTCATTCAGTGAAATGACTTTCACACACTCATATATTAAATCAACCTACATTCATGGATTCAATGAAAGTAAACTCCCGCATTCATTCAAAGAAACTCACTTCATTCTTGCTTGCAATGACTTTACCTGATCTTGTTCATTCCGTGAACCAACGTACATTCAAAGAAAGGTGTTGACTGTCTCATTCAATGAATCGAACTACTATCAATATTTCAGAGAAACAAGTTTCACAAACTGGCAATGTATTAAACAACATTGTTGATTCAGTGAAAGGAGTTTCACTCACTTAATCAGTGAATCAAACTATTTTCAGAGATCAACTGAACCGAGTTTCACTCACTCATTCAATGAATTAAGCTACAGTCCTTGATTCAGTGAAATGTTTTTCACACACTCATACATTGAATCAACCTACATTCATGCATTCAATGAAACTAAACTCCCGCATTCATTCAAAGAAACAAACTTCATTCTTGCTTGCAATGTGTTCACCTGATCATGTTCATTCCCTGAACCAACGTACATTCAAAGATAGGTGTTGACTGTCTCATTCAATGAATCGAACTACTATCAATACTTCAGAGAAACAAGTTTCACAAACTGACAATGAATTAAACTGCATTGTTGATTCAGTGAAAGGAGTTTCACTCACTTAATCAGTGAATCAAACTATTTTCAGAGATCAACTGAAACGAGTTTCACTCACTCATTCAATGAATTAAGCGACGTTCCTTGATTCAGTGTAACGACTTGCAATAAATCAAATTACAATAATGCATTCATGGAAACTAATCTTACGCATTCATTCGAAGGAACAAACTTGATTCGTGCATGCAATGTCTTGTTCGTTCAGTGAAAAAACATACGTTCAATGAAGTGAGTTAGACTGTCTCATTCAATGAATCAAACGAGTTTCAAAAACTAACTCAATGAATTAAACTATATTGTTGATGCAGTGTAAGTTGTTGTATTCATTCAGTGGAACAGACTACATTCATAGATTCCATGAAACGTTTTTCACTGACTCATTCAAAGTATTAAGCTACATCCTTGATTCAGTGAAATGACATGCACACACTGATTCATTGAATCAACCTACATTCATGCATTCAACGAAACTAAACTCCCGCATTCATTCAGAGAACCTCACTTCATTCTTGCTTGCAAGGTCTTTACCTGATCTTGTTCATTCCCTGATCCACGTACCTTCAAAGTAAGGTGTTGACTGTCTCATTCAGTGAACCGAAATACTATCAATACTTCAGGGAAACAAATTTCACAAACTGACAAAAAATTAAACTACATTGTTGATTCAGTGAACGTTGTTTCACTCACTTATTCAGTGAATCAAACTATATTCAGAGATCAACTGAAACGAGTGTCACTCACTCATTCAATGAATTAAGCTACATTCCTTGATTCAGTTAATTGACATTCACACACTCATTCAAGAAATTAAACAAGATTCATGCATTGAATAAAATTAAACTCACGCATTCATTCAAAGAAACAAACTTCATTCATACATGCAAAGTCCACAGTTGTTCTTGTTCATGCAGTGAATCAAAGTACTTTGAAAGAGACGGGTTTGACTGTCTCTTTCAATGAATCAAACTACTATCAATACTTCATGGTAACGAGTTACACAAACTCACTCAATGAATTAAACTACATTGTTGATTCCGTGAAAGGTGTTTCACTCAATCAGTGAATCAAACTATATTGAGAGATCAATTGAAACGAGTTTCACTCACTCATTCAATGAATTAAGCCACATTCCTTGATTCAATGAAATGTTTTTCACACACTCATTCATTGATTCAACCTACATTCATGGATTCAATGAAAGTAAACTCCCGCATTCATTCAAAGAAACAAACTTCATTCTTGCTTGCAATGACTTTACCTGATCTTGTTCATTCCCTGAACTAACGTACCTTCAAAGAAAGGTGTTGACTGTCTCATTCAATGAATCTAACTACTCTCAATACTTCAGGGAAACAAGTTTCACAAACTAACAATGAATTAAATTACATTGTTGAATCAGTGAAAGGTGTTTCACTCACTTAATCAGTGAATCAAACTATATTCAGAGATCAACTGAAACGAGTTTCACTCACTCATTCAATGAATTAAGATACATTCCTTGATTCAGTGAAATGACTTTCAATACACTCATTCGTTGAATCAACCTACATTCATGCATTCAATGAAAGTAAACTCCCGCATTCATTCAAAAAAACTAACTTCATTCTTGCTTGAAATGACTTTACCTGATCTTGTTCATTCCCTTAACCAACGTACTTTCAAAGAAAGGTGTTGACTGTCTCATTCATTAATCGAACTACTATCAATCCTTCAGGGAAAGAAGTTTCACAAACTGACAATGAACTAAACTACATTGTTGATTCAGTGAAAGGTGTTTCACTCATTGAATCAGTGAATCAAACTATATTCAGATATCAACTGAAACGAGTTTCACTCACTCATTCACTGAATTAAGCTACATTCCTTGATTCAGTGAGATGTTTCTCACACACTCATATATCGAATCAACCTACATTCATGCATTGAATCAAACGAGTTTCAAAAACTAACTCAATGAATTGAACTATATTGTTGATGCAGTGAAAGGTGTTGTATTCATTCAGTCGAACAGACTACATTCATAGATTCCATGAAACGTTTTTCACTGACTCATTCAAAGAATTAAGCTACATCCTTGATTCAGTGAAATGACATGCACACACTGATTCATTGAATCAACCTACATTCATGCATTCAACGAAACTAAACTCCCGCATTCATTCAAAGAACCTCTCTTCATTCTTGCTTTCAAGGACTTTACCTGATCTTGTTCATTCACTGAACCACGTACCTTCAAAGTAAGGTGTTGACTGTCTCATTCAGTGAACCGAAATACTATCAATACTTCAGGGAAACAAATTTCACAAACTGACAATGAATTAAACTACATTGTTGATTCAGTGAAAGGTGTTTCACTCACTTAATCAGTGAATCAAACTATATTCAGAGATCAACTGAAACGAGTTTCACTCACTCATTCGATGAATTAAGCTACAGTCCTTGATTCAGTGAAATGTTTTTCACACACTCATACATTGAATCAACCTACATTCATGCATTCAATGAAACTAAACTCCCGCATGCATTCAAAGAAACAAACTTCATTCTTGCTTGCAATGTGTTCCCCTGATCATGTTCATTCCCTGAACCAACGTACATTCAAAGATAGGTGTTGACTGTCTCATTCAATGAATCGAACTACTATCAATACTTCAGAGAAACAAGTTTCACAAACTGACAATGAATTAAACTGCATTGTTGATTCAGTGAAAGGAGTTTCACTCACTTAATCAGTGAATCAAACTATTTTCAGAGATCAACTGAAACGAGTTTCACTCACTCATTCAATGAATTAAGCGACGTTCCTTGATTCAGTGTAACGACTTGCAATAAATCAAATTACAATAATGCATTCATGGAAACTAATCTTACGCATTCATTCGAAGGAACAAACTTGATTCGTGCATGCAATGTCTTGTTCGTTCAGTGAAAAAACCTACGTTCAATGAAGTGAGTTAGACTGTCTCATTCAATGAATCAAACGAGTTTCAAAAACTAACTCAATGAATTAAACTATATTGTTGATGCAGTGTAAGTTGTTGTATTCATTCAGTGGAACAGACTACATTCATAGATTCCATGAAACGTTTTTCACTGACTCATTCAAAGTATTAAGCTACATCCTTGATTCAGTGAAATGACATGCACACACTGATTCATTGAATCAACCTACATTCATGCATTCAACGAAACTAAACTCCCGCATTCATTCAGAGAACCTCACTTCATTCTTGCTTGCAAGGTCTTTACCTGATCTTGTTCATTCCCTGATCCACGTACCTTCAAAGTAAGGTGTTGACTGTCTCATTCAGTGAACCGAAATACTATCAATACTTCAGGGAAACAAATTTCACAAACTGACAAAGAATTAAACTACATTGTTGATTCAGTGAACGTTGTTTCACTCACTTATTCAGTGAATCAAACTATATTCAGAGATCAACTGAAACGAGTGTCACTCACTCATTCAATGAATTAAGCTACATTCCTTGATTCAGTTAATTGACTTTCACACACTCATTCAAGAAATTAAACAAGATTCATGCATTGAAAAAAATTAAACTCACGCATTCATTCAAAGAAACAAACTTCATTCATACATGCAAAGTCCACAGTTGTTCTTGTTCATGCAGTGAATCAAAGTACTTTGAAAGAGACGGGTTTGACTGTCTCTTTCAATGAATCAAACTACTATCAATACTTCATGGTAACGAGTTACACAAACTCACTCAATGAATTAAACTACATTGTTGATTCCGTGAAAGGTGTTTCACTCAATCAGTGAATCAAACTATATTGAGAGATCAATTGAAACGAGTTTCACTCACTCATTCAATGAATTAAGCCACATTCCTTGATTCAATGAAATGTTTTTCACACACTCATTCATTGATTCAACCTACATTCATGGATTCAATGAAAGTAAACTCCCGCATTCATTCAAAGAAACAAACTTCATTCTTGCTTGCAATGACTTTACCTGATCTTGTTCATTCCCTGAACTAACGTACCTTCAAAGAAAGGTGTTGACTGTCTCATTCAATGAATCGAACTACTCTCAATACTTCAGGGAAACAAGTTTCACAAACTAACAATGAATTAAATTACATTGTTGAATCAGTGAAAGGTGTTTCACTCACTTAATCAGTGAATCAAACTATATTCAGAGATCAACTGAAACGAGTTTCACTCACTCATTCAATGAATTAAGATACATTCCTTGATTCAGTGAAATGACTTTCAATACACTCATTCGTTGAATCAACCTACATTCATGCATTCAATGAAAGTAAACTCCCGCATTCATTCAAAAAAACTAACTTCATTCTTGCTTGAAATGACTTTACCTGATCTTGTTCATTCCCTTAACCAACGTACTTTCAAAGAAAGGTGTTGACTGTCTCATTCATTAATCGAACTACTATCAATCCTTCAGGGAAACAAGTTTCACAAACTGACAATGAACTAAACTACATTGTTGATTCAGTGAAAGGTGTTTCACTCATTTAATCAGTGAATCAAACTATATTCAGATATCAACTGAAACGAGTTTCACTCACTCATTCAATGAATTAAGCTACATTCCTTGATTCAGTGAGATGTTTCTCACACACTCATATATCGAATCAACCTACATTCATGCATTGAATCAAACGAGTTTCAAAAACTAACTCAATGAATTGAACTATATTGTTGATGCAGTGAAAGGTGTTGTATTCATTCAGTCGAACAGACTACATTCATAGATTCCATGAAACGTTTTTCACTGACTCATTCAAAGAATTAAGCTACATCCTTGATTCAGTGAAATGACATGCACACACTGATTCATTGAATCAACCTACATTCATGCATTCAACGAAACTAAACTCCCGCATTCATTCAAAGAACCTCTCTTCATTCTTGCTTTCAAGGACTTTACCTGATCTTGTTCATTCACTGAACCACGTACCTTCAAAGTAAGGTGTTGACTGTCTCATTCAGTGAACCGAAATACTATCAATACTTCAGGGAAACAAATTTCACAAACTGACAATGAATTAAACTACATTGTTGATTCAGTGAAAGGTGTTTCACTCACTTAATCAGTGAATCAAACTATATTCAGAGATCAACTGAAACGAGTTTCACTCACTCATTCGATGAATTAAGCTACAGTCCTTGATTCAGTGAAATGTTTTTCACACACTCATACATTGAATCAACCTACATTCATGCATTCAATGAAACTAAACTCCCGCATGCATTCAAAGAAACAAACTTCATTCTTGCTTGCAATGTGTTCCCCTGATCATGTTCATTCCCTGAACCAACGTACATTCAAAGATAGGTGTTGACTGTCTCATTCAATGAATCGAACTACTATCAATACTTCAGAGAAACAAGTTTCACAAACTGACAATGAATTAAACTGCATTGTTGATTCAGTGAAAGGAGTTTCACTCACTTAATCAGTGAATCAAACTATTTTCAGAGATCAACTGAAACGAGTTTCACTCACTCATTCAATGAATTAAGCGACGTTCCTTGATTCAGTGTAACGACTTGCAATAAATCAAATTACAATAATGCATTCATGGAAACTAATCTTACGCATTCATTCGAAGGAACAAACTTGATTCGTGCATGCAATGTCTTGTTCGTTCAGTGAAAAAACCTACGTTCAATGAAGTGAGTTAGACTGTCTCATTCAATGAATCAAACGAGTTTCAAAAACTAACTCAATGAATTAAACTATATTGTTGATGCAGTGTAAGTTGTTGTATTCATTCAGTGGAACAGACTACATTCATAGATTCCATGAAACGTTTTTCACTGACTCATTCAAAGTATTAAGCTACATCCTTGATTCAGTGAAATGACATGCACACACTGATTCATTGAATCAACCTACATTCATGCATTCAACGAAACTAAACTCCCGCATTCATTCAGAGAACCTCACTTCATTCTTGCTTGCAAGGTCTTTACCTGATCTTGTTCATTCCCTGATCCACGTACCTTCAAAGTAAGGTGTTGACTGTCTCATTCAGTGAACCGAAATACTATCAATACTTCAGGGAAACAAATTTCACAAACTGACAAAGAATTAAACTACATTGTTGATTCAGTGAACGTTGTTTCACTCACTTATTCAGTGAATCAATCTATATTCAGAGATCAACTGAAACGAGTGTCACTCACTCATTCAATGAATTAAGCTACATTCCTTGATTCAGTTAATTGACTTTCACACACTCATTCAAGAAATTAAACAAGATTCATGCATTGAAAAAAATTAAACTCACGCATTCATTCAAAGAAACAAACTTCATTCATACATGCAAAGTCCACAGTTGTTCTTGTTCATGCAGTGAATCAAAGTACTTTGAAAGAGACGGGTTTGACTGTCTCTTTCAATGAATCAAACTACTATCAATACTTCATGGTAACGAGTTACACAAACTCACTCAATGAATTAAACTACATTGTTGATTCCGTGAAAGGTGTTTCACTCAATCAGTGAATCAAACTATATTGAGAGATCAATTGAAACGAGTTTCACTCACTCATTCAATGAATTAAGCCACATTCCTTGATTCAATGAAATGTTTT
This sequence comes from Hemiscyllium ocellatum, assembly GCF_020745735.1. Lineage (NCBI taxonomy): Eukaryota > Metazoa > Chordata > Chondrichthyes > Orectolobiformes > Hemiscylliidae > Hemiscyllium > Hemiscyllium ocellatum. The sequence continues at coordinate 10,042,562 of NC_083453.1, read as the reverse complement.
TCACACACTCATTCATTGATTCAACCTACATTCATGGATTCAATGAAAGTAAACTCCCGCATTCATTCAAAGAAACAAACTTCATTCTTGCTTGCAATGACTTTACCTGATCTTGTTCATTCCCTGAACTAACGTACCTTCAAAGAAAGGTGTTGACTGTCTCATTCAATGAATCGAACTACTCTCAATACTTCAGGGAAACAAGTTTCACAAACTAACAATGAATTAAATTACATTGTTGAATCAGTGAAAGGTGTTTCACTCACTTAATCAGTGAATCAAACTATATTCAGAGATCAACTGAAACGAGTTTCACTCACTCATTCAATGAATTAAGATACATTCCTTGATTCAGTGAAATGACTTTCAATACACTCATTCGTTGAATCAACCTACATTCATGCATTCAATGAAAGTAAACTCCCGCATTCATTCAAAAAAACTAACTTCATTCTTGCTTGAAATGACTTTACCTGATCTTGTTCATTCCCTTAACCAACGTACTTTCAAAGAAAGGTGTTGACTGTCTCATTCATTAATCGAACTACTATCAATCCTTCAGGGAAACAAGTTTCACAAACTGACAATGAACTAAACTACATTGTTGATTCAGTGAAAGGTGTTTCACTCATTTAATCAGTGAATCAAACTATATTCAGATATCAACTGAAACGAGTTTCACTCACTCATTCAATGAATTAAGCTACATTCCTTGATTCAGTGAGATGTTTCTCACACACTCATATATCGAATCAACCTACATTCATGCATTGAATCAAACGAGTTTCAAAAACTAACTCAATGAATTGAACTATATTGTTGATGCAGTGAAAGGTGTTGTATTCATTCAGTCGAACAGACTACATTCATAGATTCCATGAAACGTTTTTCACTGACTCATTCAAAGAATTAAGCTACATCCTTGATTCAGTGAAATGACATGCACACACTGATTCATTGAATCAACCTACATTCATGCATTCAACGAAACTAAACTCCCGCATTCATTCAAAGAACCTCTCTTCATTCTTGCTTTCAAGGACTTTACCTGATCTTGTTCATTCACTGAACCACGTACCTTCAAAGTAAGGTGTTGACTGTCTCATTCAGTGAACCGAAATACTATCAATACTTCAGGGAAACAAATTTCACAAACTGACAATGAATTAAACTACATTGTTGATTCAGTGAAAGGTGTTTCACTCACTTAATCAGTGAATCAAACTATATTCAGAGATCAACTGAAACGAGTTTCACTCACTCATTCGATGAATTAAGCTACAGTCCTTGATTCAGTGAAATGTTTTTCACACACTCATACATTGAATCAACCTACATTCATGCATTCAATGAAACTAAACTCCCGCATGCATTCAAAGAAACAAACTTCATTCTTGCTTGCAATGTGTTCCCCTGATCATGTTCATTCCCTGAACCAACGTACATTCAAAGATAGGTGTTGACTGTCTCATTCAATGAATCGAACTACTATCAATACTTCAGAGAAACAAGTTTCACAAACTGACAATGAATTAAACTGCATTGTTGATTCAGTGAAAGGAGTTTCACTCACTTAATCAGTGAATCAAACTATTTTCAGAGATCAACTGAAACGAGTTTCACTCACTCATTCAATGAATTAAGCGACGTTCCTTGATTCAGTGTAACGACTTGCAATAAATCAAATTACAATAATGCATTCATGGAAACTAATCTTACGCATTCATTCGAAGGAACAAACTTGATTCGTGCATGCAATGTCTTGTTCGTTCAGTGAAAAAACCTACGTTCAATGAAGTGAGTTAGACTGTCTCATTCAATGAATCAAACGAGTTTCAAAAACTAACTCAATGAATTAAACTATATTGTTGATGCAGTGTAAGTTGTTGTATTCATTCAGTGGAACAGACTACATTCATAGATTCCATGAAACGTTTTTCACTGACTCATTCAAAGTATTAAGCTACATCCTTGATTCAGTGAAATGACATGCACACACTGATTCATTGAATCAACCTACATTCATGCATTCAACGAAACTAAACTCCCGCATTCATTCAGAGAACCTCACTTCATTCTTGCTTGCAAGGTCTTTACCTGATCTTGTTCATTCCCTGATCCACGTACCTTCAAAGTAAGGTGTTGACTGTCTCATTCAGTGAACCGAAATACTATCAATACTTCAGGGAAACAAATTTCACAAACTGACAAAGAATTAAACTACATTGTTGATTCAGTGAACGTTGTTTCACTCACTTATTCAGTGAATCAAACTATATTCAGAGATCAACTGAAACGAGTGTCACTCACTCATTCAATGAATTAAGCTACATTCCTTGATTCAGTTAATTGACTTTCACACACTCATTCAAGAAATTAAACAAGATTCATGCATTGAAAAAAATTAAACTCACGCATTCATTCAAAGAAACAAACTTCATTCATACATGCAAAGTCCACAGTTGTTCTTGTTCATGCAGTGAATCAAAGTACTTTGAAAGAGACGGGTTTGACTGTCTCTTTCAATGAATCAAACTACTATCAATACTTCATGGTAACGAGTTACACAAACTCACTCAATGAATTAAACTACATTGTTGATTCCGTGAAAGGTGTTTCACTCAATCAGTGAATCAAACTATATTGAGAGATCAATTGAAACGAGTTTCACTCACTCATTCAATGAATTAAGCCACATTCCTTGATTCAATGAAATGTTTTTCACACACTCATTCATTGATTCAACCTACATTCATGGATTCAATGAAAGTAAACTCCCGCATTCATTCAAAGAAACTCACTTCATTCTTGCTTGCAATGACTTTACCTGATCTTGTTCATTCCCTGAACTAACGTACCTTCAAAGAAAGGTGTTGACTGTCTCATTCAATGAATCGAACTACTCTCAATACTTCAGGGAAACAAGTTTCACAAACTAACAATGAATTAAATTACATTGTTGAATCAGTGAAAGGTGTTTCACTCACTTAATCAGTGAATCAAACTATATTCAGAGATCAACTGAAACGAGTTTCACTCACTCATTCAATGAATTAAGATACATTCCTTGATTCAGTGAAATGACTTTCAATACACTCATTCGTTGAATCAACCTACATTCATGCATTCAATGAAAGTAAACTCCCGCATTCATTCAAAAAAACTAACTTCATTCTTGCTTGAAATGACTTTACCTGATCTTGTTCATTCCCTTAACCAACGTACTTTCAAAGAAAGGTGTTGACTGTCTCATTCATTAATCGAACTACTATCAATCCTTCAGGGAAACAAGTTTCACAAACTGACAATGAACTAAACTACATTGTTGATTCAGTGAAAGGTGTTTCACTCATTTAATCAGTGAATCAAACTATATTCAGATATCAACTGAAACGAGTTTCACTCACTCATTCAATGAATTAATCTACATTCCTTGATTCAGTGAGATGTTTCTCACACACTCATATATCGAATCAACCTACATTCATGCATTGAATCAAACGAGTTTCAAAAACTAACTCAATGAATTGAACTATATTGTTGATGCAGTGAAAGGTGTTGTATTCATTCAGTCGAACAGACTACATTCATAGATTCCATGAAAAGTTTTTCACTGAATCATTTAAAGAATAAAGCTACATTCCTTGATTCATTGAAATGACATGCACACACTGATTCATTGAATCAACCTACATTCATGCATTCAATGAAACTGAACTCCCGCATTCATTCAAAGAAACAAACTTCATTCTTGCTTGCAATGTGTTCACCTGATCTTGTTCATTCCGTGAACCAACGTACATTCAAAGAAAGGTGTTGACTGTCTGATTCAATGAATCGAACTACTATCAATATTTCAGAGAAACAAGTTTCACAAACTGACAATGATTTAAACTACATTGTTGATTCAGTGAAAGGTGTTTCACTCACTTAATCAGCGAATCAAACTACGTTCCAATAAGTGGGTTTGACTGTCTTATTCAATGATTCACACTACTATTAATTACGCAATTAATGGCAGTTTGAAACAAACTTGGTTCATGCGTGCAATGACTTTAGCTGATCTTGTTTATTCAGTCGATCAACCGAAATTGAAAGAAGAGGGTTGACTGACTCATACAATGAATCAAACTACTGTCAGTAATTCAGGGAAACAAGTTTCACAAACTGACTCAATGAACTAAACTACATTGTGGATTCAGTGAAAGGTATTTCACTCACTTAATAAGTGAATCAAAGTATATTCATCGATTCTCTGAAACGAGTTTTACACACTCATTCAAAAGAATTAAGCGTCATTCCTGGATTCAGTGTAATGACTTTCACACACTTTCAATAGATCAAATTACAATCATGCCGCTTTCCATCAGATACGCGGGTCATGCTGTCCTCACTCAGATGACACAGGCGCTGCTGTTCACCATCAGATACGCCGATTTTGCTGTCGTCACTCAGATAACACAGACACTGCTGTTTCCATCAAATGCGCATGTTCTGCTGTCATCATGCCGATACACCGGGACTTCTGTTCTGCATCAGATACTCAGGTCCTGCTGTCGACACTCAGATAACACAGACTCTTCTGTTCTGCATCAGATACAGGGATCCTGATGTCCTCACTCAGATACGCAGGGCCTGCTGTCCTGACTCAGATGCACAGTCACGGCCCTTCTTCATCAGATATGCAGGTCATGCTGTCATCACTCAGATAACACTGACACTGCTGTTGTCCATCAGATACACAGATTCTGATGTCGTCACTCAGATAACACAGACACTGCTGTTCTCCATCAGATACGGAGGTCCTGATGTCCTCACTCAGATAACACACACTCCTGTTCTCCATCAGATCCGCAGGTCATGCTGTAATCACTCAGATAACACAGACACTGCTGTTCTCCATCAGATACACTTTCCTGCTGTACTCACTCAGATAACGCACACTCCTGTTCTCCATCAGATACGCAGCGCCTGCTGTCCTCACTCAGATATACAGACACTGCCGTTCTCCATGAGATACGCAGGTCCTGCTGTCCTCACTCAGATACACAGTCACTGTTATTCTTCATCAGATACGCAGTGCCTGCTGTCCTCACTCAGATAACACAGACACTGCTGTTCTCCATCAGATACGCAGATCTTGCTGTCCTCACTCTGATAATACAGCCACTGCTGTTCTCCAATAGATACGGAGGTCCTGCTGTCCTCACTCAGTAAACACAGACACTGCTGTTCTCCATCAGATCCGCAGGTCATGCTGTCCTCACTCAGATAACACAGACACTGCGGTTCTCCGTCAGATATGCAGCTCCTGCTGTCCTCACTCAGATACACAGACACTACTGTTCTCCATGAGATACGCAGATGCTGCTGTCCTCACTCAGATAACTCAAACACTGCTGTTCTCCATCAGATACGCAGGTCCTGCTGTCGTCACTCAGATAACACAGGCACTACTGTTCTCCATCAGATAAGCAGGTTCTGCTGTCCTCACTCAGATAACACAGACACTGCTGTTCTCCATCAGATACGCAGATCCTGCTGTCCTCACTCAGATAACAAAGACACTGCTGTTCTCCAAAAGATACGGAGGTCCTGCTGTCCTCACTCAGATAACATAGACACTGCTGTTCTCCATCAGATACGCAACTCCTGATGTCCTCACTCAGATACGCAGTGACGGCTGTTCACCATCAGATACGCAGGTCCTGCTGTCCTCACTCAGATACACAGACACTGCTGTTCTCCATGAGATACGCAGGTTCTGCTGTCCTCACTCAGATACACAGACACTGCTATTCTCCATTGGATACGCATGTCCTGCTGTCATCAGTCTGAAGCACTGTGACATCTGTTCTCCACCAGATACATGGTCTTGCTGTCTTCACTCAGAAAACACATATTCCTGTTCTCCAACAGATACGCAGGTCCTGCTGTCCTCACTCAGATAACAAAGACACTGCTATTCTCCATTACATACGCGATTCCTGCTGTCCTCTCATAAATAACACAGACACAGCTGTTCTACATCAGATACGCAGGTCCTTCTGTCGTCACTCAGATAACACAGACACTGCTGTTCTCCATCAGATACGCAGGTTCTGCTGTCCTCACTCAGATAACACAGACACTGCTGTTCTCCAAAAGATACGGAGATCCTGCTGTCATCACTCAGATAACAAAGACACTGCTGTTCTCCATCAGATCTGCAGGTCATGCTGTCCTCACTCAGATAACATAGACACTGCTGTTCTCCATCAGATACGCAACTCCTGACGTCCTCACTCAGATACGCAGTGACGGCTGTTCTCCATCAGATACGCAGGTCCTGCTGTCCTCACTCAGATACACAGACACTGCTGTGCTCCATGAGATACGCAGGTTCTGCTGTCCTCACTCAGATACACAGACACTGCTATTCTCCATTGGATACGCATGTCCTGCTGTCATCAGTCTGAAGCACTGTGACATCTGTTCTCCATCAGATACATGGTCCTGCTGTCTCACTCAGATAACACAGACAATGCTGTACTCCACCAGAAATGCAGGTCCTGCTGTCCTCACTCAGAAAACACAGATTCCTGTTCTCCATCAGATACGCAGGTCCTGCTGTCCTCACTCAGATAACAAAGACACTGCTATTCTCCATTATATACGCGGATCCTGCTGTCCTCTCACATATAACACAGACACAGCTGTTCTACATCAGATACGCAGGTCCTTCTGTCGTCACTCAGATAACACAGACACTGCTGTTCTCCATCAGATACGCAGGTTCTGCTGTCCTCACTCAGATAACACAGACACTGCTGTTCTCCAATAGATACGGAGGTCCTGCTCTCCTCACTCAGATAACAAAGACACTGCTGTTCTCCATAAGATCTGCAGGTCATGCTGTACTCACTCAGATATCACAGACACTGCTGTTCTGCATCAGATACGCAGCTCCTGACATCCTCACTCAGATACGCAGGGACGGCTGTTCTCCACTAGATACGCAGGCCCTGCTGTCCCCACTCAGATAACACTGACACTGCTGTACGCCATTAGATACGCAGGTCCTTCTGTCCTCACTCAGATACACAGACACTGCTGTTCTCCATGAGATACGCAGGTTCTGCTTTCCTCGCTCAGATACACAGACACAGTTGTTCTCCATCGGATACGCATGTCCTGCTGTCATCAGCCTGATGCACTGTGAAATCTGTTCTCCATCAGATACATGGTCCTGCTGTCCTCACTGAGATAACACAGACAATGCTGTACTCCATCAGATACGCAGGTCCTGCTGTCCTCACTCAGATAACAAAGACACTGCTATTCTCCATTTGATACGCAGATCCTGCTGTTCTCACTCAGATAACTCAGACACTGCTGTTCTCCATCAGATACGCAGGTCCTGCTGTCATCACTCAGATATCACAGACACTGCTGTTCTGCATCAGATACTGAGGTCCTGATGTCCTCACTCAGATACACAGGGACCGCTGTTCTCCATCAGATACGCAGAGTCTGCTGTCCTCACTCAGATACACCGACACTGCTGTTCTCCATCGGATACGCAGGTCCTTTTGTCCTCACTCAATTAACACAGACACTGCTGTTCTCCATCAGATACGCAGCTTCTGCTGTCCTCAGTCAGAAACATACACACTTCTGTTCGACGTGAGATACGCAGGTCCTGCTGTCCTCACTCAGATAAACAGACACTGCTGTTCTCCATGAGATACGCAGGTCCTGCTGTCCTCACTCAGATAAACAGACACTGCTGTTCACCCTGAGATACGCAGGTCCTGCTGTCCTCACTCAGATAAACAGACACTGCTGCTCTCCATGAGATACGCAGGTCCTGCTGTCCTCACTCAGATACGCAGGGACGGCTGTTCTCCATAAGATACGCAGGGCCTGCTGTCGTCACTCAGATAACACAGACACTACTGTTCTCCATCAGATACGCAGGTTCTGCTGTCCTCACTCAGACTGCACAAACACTGCTGTTCTCCATGAGATACGCAGGTCCTGCTGTCCTCACTCAGATAACACACACTCCTATTTTCCATCAAATATGCAGGTCGTGCTGTCCGCACTCAAATAACAAAGACACTGCTATTCTCCATTAGATACGCAGATCCTGCTGTCCTCACACAGATAACTCAGACACTGCTGTTCTGCATCAGATACTCAGGACGTGCGGTCGTCACTCAGATAACACAGACACTTCTGTTCCACATCAAATACTGAGGTCCGGATGTCCTCACCCAGATACACCGGGTCCGCTGTTCTCCATCAGATACGCAGCTCCTGCTGTCCTCACTCAGATACACAGACACTGCTGTTCTCCATCGGATACGCATGTCCTGCTGTCATCAGTCTGATGCACTGTTACATCGGTTCTCCATCAGATACATGGTCCTGCTGTCCTCACTCAAATAACACAGACAATGCTGTACTCTATCAGATACGGACGTCCTGCTGTCCACACTCAGATAACAAAGACACTGCTGTTCTCCATCAGTTACGCAGGTCCTGCTGTCGTCACGCACATAACACAGACACTGCTGCTCTGCATCAGATACTCAGGACCTGATGTCCTCATTCAGATAACACGAACACTGCTGTACTCCATCAGTTACGCAGGTCCTGCTGTCCTCCTTCAGATCACACAGACACTGCGGTTCTCCGTCAGATATGCAGCTCCTGCTGTCCTCACTCAGATACACAGACACTACTGTTCTCCATGAGATACGCAGGTCCTGCTGTCCTCACTCAGATGCACAGACACTGCAGTTCTCCTTCGGATACGGAGGTCCGGCTGTCATCAGTCTGATTCACGGGGACATCTGTTCTCCATCAGATACGCAGGTCCTGCTGTCGTCACTCAGATAACGCAGACACTTCTGTTCTGCATCTGATACTCAGGACCTGCTGTCGTCACTCAGATAACACAGACACTTCTGTTCCGCATCAGATACTGCGGTCATGCTGTCCTCACTCAGATAACACAGACACTGCTGTACTCCATCAGATACGCAGGTCCTGCTGTCCTCCCTCAGATCACACAGACACTGCTGTTCTCCATCGGATATGCAGCTCCTGCTGTCATCAGTCTGATTCACGGGGACATCTGTTCTCCATCACATATGCAGGTCCTGCTGTCCTCACTCAGATAACACAGACAGTGCTGTTCTCCATCAGATCCGCAGGTCCTGCTGTCCTAACTCAGGTAACACTGACACTGCTGTTCTCCAATAGATACGGAGATCCTTTTGTCCTCACTCAATTAGCACAGACACTGCTGTTCACCATCAGATCCGCAGGTCAGGCTGTCCTCACTCAGATAACACTGGCACTGCGGTATTCCATCAGATACGAAGGTCCTTTTGTCCTCACTCAGATAACAAAGACACTGCTATTCTCCATTAGATATGCGGATGCTGCTGTCCTCACTCAGATAACTCAGACACTGCTGTTCTCCATCAGATACGCAGGTCCTTCTGTCGTCACTCAGATAACACAGGCACTACTGTTCTGCATCAGATACTCAGGTCCTGCTGTCGTCACTCAGATAACACAAAACACTGCGGTTCTCCATCAGATACGGAGATCCTGCTGTCCTCACTCAGATAACACAGACACTGCTGTTCTCCATTAGATACGCAGGTTCTGCTGTCCTCACTCAGATAACACAGACACTGCTGTTCTCCATCAGATACGCAGATCCTGCTGTCCTCACTCAGATAACACTGACACTGCTGTCCTCCAATAGATACGGAGGTCCTGCTGTCCTCACTCAGATAACAAAGACACTGCTGTTCTCCATCGGATCTGCCGGTCATGCTGTCCTCACTCAGATAACATAGACACTGCTTTTCTCCAACAGATACGCAGCTCCTTATGTCCTCACTCAGATACGCAGGGACGGCTGTTCTCCATCAGATGCGCAGAGTTTGCTGTCCTCACTCAGATACACAGTCACTGCTGTTCTTCATCAGATACGCAGTGCCTGCTGTCCTCACTCAGATACACTGACACTGCTGTTCTCCATGAGATGCGCAGGTTCTGCTGTCGTCACTCAGATAACACAGACACTACTGTTCTCCAACAGATACGCAGGTTCTGCTGTCCTCACTCAGATAACACAGACACTGCTGTTCTCCAATAGATACGCAGATCCTGCTGTCCTCACTCAGATAACACAGACACTGCTGTTCTCCAATAGATACAGAGGTCCTGCTGTCCTCACTCAGATAACATCGACACTGCTGTTCTCCACCTGATACGCAACTCCTGATGTCCTCACCCAGATACGCAGGGACGGCTGTTCTCCATCAGATACGCAGGCCCTGAGGTCCTCACTCAGATACACAGACACTGCTGTTCTCCATGAGATACGCAGGTTCTGCTGTCCTCACTCAGATACACAGACACTGTTGTTCTCCATCGGATACGCATGTCCTGCTGTCATCAGTCTGAAGCACTGTGACATCTGTTCTCCATCAGATATATGGTTCTGCTGTCCTCACTCAGATAACACAGACAATGCTGCATTCCATCAGATACGAAAGTCCTGCTGTCCTCACTCAGAAAACACAGATTCCTGTTCTCCATCATATACACAGGTCCTGCTGTCCTCACTCAGATAACAAAGACACTGCTATTCGCCATTAGATATGCAGATCCTGGTGTCCTCACTCAGATAACTCAGACACTGCTATTCTCCATTAGATATGCAGATCCTGCTGTCCTCACTCAGATAACTCAGACACTGCTGTTCTCTATCAGATACGCAGGTCCTGCTGTCGTCACTCAGACAACGCAGACACTGCTGTTCTGCATCTGATACTCAGGACCTGCTGTCGTCACTCAGATAACACAGACACTTCTGTTCCGCATCAGATACTGCGGTCATGCTGTCCTCACTCAGATAACACTGACACTGCTGTACTCCATCAGATACGCAGGTCCTGCTGTCCTCCCTCAGATCACACAGACACTGCTGTTCTCCATCGGATATGCAGCTCCTGCTGTCATCAGTCTGATTCACGGGGACATCTGTTCTCCATCACATATGCAGGTCCTGCTGTCCTCACTCAGATAACACAGACACTGTTGTACTCCATCAGATACGAAGGTCCTTTTGTCCTCACTCAGATAACAAAGACACTGCTATTCTCCATTAGATACGCAGATCCTGCTGTCCTCACTCAGATAACTCAGACTCTGCTGTTCTCAATCAGAAATGCAGGTCCTGCTGTCGTCACTCGGATAACACAGACACTGCTGTTCTGCATCAGATACGCAGGTTCTGCTGTCCTCACTCAGATAACACAGACACTGCTGTTCTCCATCAGATACGCAGGTCCTGCTGTCCTCCCTCAGATCACACAGACACTGCTGTTCTCCATCGGATATGCAGCTCCTGCTGTCATCAGTCTGATTCACGGGGACATCTGTTCTCCATCACATATGCAGGTCCTGCTGTCCTCACTCAGATAACACAGACAGTGCTGTTCTCCATCAGATCCGCAGGTCCTGCTGTCCTCACTCAGATAACACAGACACTGCTGTTCTCCAATAGATACGGAGATCCTTTTGTCCTCACTCAATTAGCACAGACACTGCTGTTCACCATCAGATCCGCAGGTCATGCTGTCCTCACTCAGATAACACTGGCACTGCGGTATTCCATCAGATACGAAGGTCCTTTTGTCCTCACTCAGATAACAAAGACACTGCTATTCTCCATGAGATATGCAGATGCTGCTGTCCTCACTCAGATAACTCAGACACTGCTGTTCTCCATCAGATACGCAGGTCCTTCTGTCGTCACTCAGATAACACAGGCACGACTGTTCTGCATCAGATACTCAGGACCTGCTGTCGTCACTCAGATAACACAAAACACTGCGGTTCTCCATCAGATACGGAGATCCTGCTGTCGTCACTCAGATAACACAGACACTACTGTTCTCCATCAGATACGCAGGTTCTGCTGTCCTCACTCAGATAACACAGACACTGCTGTTCTCCAATAGATACGCAGATCCTGCTGTCCTCACTCAGATAACACAGACACTGCTGTTCTCCAATAGATACAGAGGTCCTGCTGTCCTCACTCAGATAACATCGACACTGCTGTTCTCCACCTGATACGCAACTCCTGATGTCCTCACCCAGATACGCAGGGACGGCTGTTCTCCATCAGATACGCAGGCCCTGAGGTCCTCACTCAGATACACAGACACTGCTGTTCTCCATGTGATACGCAGGTTCTGCTGTCCTCACTCAGATACACAGACACTGTTGTTCTCCATCGGATACGCATGTCCTGCTGTCATCAGTCTGAAGCACTGTGACATCTGTTCTCCATCAGATATATGGTTCTGCTGTCCTCACTCAGATAACACAGACAATGCTGCATTCCATCAGATACGAAAGTCCTGCTGTCCTCACTCAGAAAACACAGATTCCTGTTCTCCATCATATACACAGGTCCTGCTGTCCTCACTCAGATAACAAAGACACTGCTATTCGCCATTAGATATGCAGATCCTGGTGTCCTCACTCAGATAACTCAGACACTGCTATTCTCCATTAGATATGCAGATCCTGCTGTCCTCACTCAGATAACTCAGACACTGCTGTTCTCTATCAGATACGCAGGTCCTGCTGTCGTCACTCAGACAACGCAGACACTGCTGTTCTGCATCTGATACTCAGGACCTGCTGTCGTCACTCAGATAACACAGACACTTCTGTTCCGCATCAGATACTGCGGTCATGCTGTCCTCACTCAGATAACACTGACACTGCTGTACTCCATCAGATACGCAGGTCCTGCTGTCCTCCCTCAGATCACACAGACACTGCTGTTCTCCATCGGATATGCAGCTCCTGCTGTCATCAGTCTTATTCACGGGGACATCTGTTCTCCATCACATATGCAGGTCCTGCTGTCCTCACTCAGATAACACAGACACTGTTGTACTCCATCAGATACGAAGGTCCTTTTGTCCTCACTCAGATAACAAAGACACTGCTATTCTCCATTAGATACGCAGATCCTGCTGTCCTCACTCAGATAACTCAGACTCTGCTGTTCTCAATCAGAAATGCAGGTCCTGCTGTCGTCACTCGGATAACACAGACACTGCTGTTCTGCATCAGATACGCAGGTTCTGCTGTCCTCACTCAGATAACACAGACACTGCTGTTCTCCATCAGATACGCAGGTCCTGCTGTCCTCCCTCAGATCACACAGACACTGCTGTTCTCCATCGGATATGCAGCTCCTGCTGTCATCAGTCTGATTCACGGGGACATCTGTTCTCCATCACATATGCAGGTCCTGCTGTCCTCACTCAGATAACACAGACAGTGCTGTTCTCCATCAGATCCGCAGGTCCTGCTGTCCTCACTCAGATAACACAGACACTGCTGTTCTCCAATAGATACGGAGATCCTTTTGTCCTCACTCAATTAGCACAGACACTGCTGTTCACCATCAGATCCGCAGGTCATGCTGTCCTCACTCAGATAACACTGGCACTGCGGTATTCCATCAGATACGAAGGTCCTTTTGTCCTCACTCAGATAACAAAGACACTGCTATTCTCCATTAGATATGCAGATGCTGCTGTCCTCACTCAGATAACTAAGACACTGCTGTTCTCCATCAGATACGCAGGTCCTTCTGTCGTCACTCAGATAACACAGGCACGACTGTTCTGCATCAGATACTCAGGACCTGCTGTCGTCACTCAGATAACACAAAACACTGCGGTTCTCCATCAGATACGGAGATCCTGCTGTCCTCACTCAGATAACACTGACACTGCTGTTCTCCATTAGATACACAGGTTCTGCTGTCCTCACTCAGATAACACAGACACTGCTGTTCTCCATCAGATACGCAGATCCTGCTGTCCTCACTCAGATAACACTGACACTGCTGTCCTCCAATAGATACGGAGGTCCTGCTGTCCTCACTCAGATAACAAAGACACTGCTGTTCTCCATCGGATCTGCCGGTCATGCTGTCCTCACTGAGATAACATAGACACTGCTGTTCTCCAACAGATACGCAGCTCCTTATGTCCTCACTCAGATATGCAGGGACGGCTGTTCTCCATCAGATGCGCAGAGTTTGCTGTCCTCACTCAGATACACAGTCACTGCTGTTCTTCATCAGATACGCAGTGCCTGCTGTCCTCACTCAGATACACTGACACTGCTGTTCTCCATCAGATGCGCAGGTTCTGCTGTCGTCACTCAGATAACACAGACACTACTGTTCTCCATCAGATACGCAGGTTCTGCTGTCCTCACTCAGATAACACAGACACTGCTGTTCTCCAGTAGATACGCAGATCCTGCTGTCCTCACTCAGATAACACAGACACTGCTGTTCTCCAATAGATACAGAGGTCCTGCTGTCCTCACTCAGATAACATAGACACTGCTGTTCTCCACCTGATACGCAACTCCTGATGTCCTCACCCAGATACGCAGGGACGGCTGTTCTCCATCAGATACGCAGGCCCTGAGGTCCTCACTCAGATACACAGACACTGCTGTTCTCCATGAGATACGCAGGTTCTGCTGTCCTCACTCAGATACACAGACACTGTTGTTCTCCATCGGATACGCATGTCCTGCTGTCATCAGTCTGAAGCACTGTGATATCTGTTCTCCATCAGATATATGGTTCTGCTGTCCTCACTCAGATAACACAGACAATGCTGCATTCCATCAGATACGAAAGTCCTGCTGTCCTCACTCAGAAAACACAGATTCCTGTTCTCCATCAGATACACAGGTCCTGCTGTCCTCACTCAGATAACAAAGACACTGCTATTCGCCATTAGATATGCAGATCCTGGTGTCCTCACTCAGATAACTCAGACACTGCTATTCTCCATTAGATATGCAGATCCTGCTGTCCTCACTCAGATAACTCAGACACTGCTGTTCTCTATCAGATACGCAGGTCCTGCTGTCGTCACTCAGACAACGCAGACACTGCTGTTCTGCATATGATACTCAGGACCTGCTGTCGTCACTCAGATAACACAGACACTTCTGTTCCGCATCAGATACTGCGGTCATGCTGTCCTCACTCAGATAACACTGACACTGCTGTACTCCACCAGATACGCAGGTCCTGCTGTCCTCCCTCAGATCACACAGACACTGCGGTTCTCCATCGGATATGCAGCTCCTGCTGTCATCAGTCTGATTCACGGGGACATCTGTTCTCCATCACATATGCAGGTCCTGCTGTCCTCACTCAGATAACACAGACACTGTTGTACTCCATCAGATACGAAGGTCCTTTTGTCCTCACTCAGATAACAAAGACACTGCTATTCTCCATTAGATACGCAGATCCTGCTGTCCTCACTCAGATAACTCAGACTCTGCTATTCTCAATCAGAAATGCAGGTCCTGCTGTCGTCACTCGGATAACACAGACACTGCTGTTCTGCATCAGATACGCAGGTTCTGCTGTCCTCACTCAGATAACACAGACACTGCTGTTCTCCAACAGATATGCAGGTCCTGCTGTCCTCACTCAGATAACAAAGACACTGCTATTCTCCATTTGATACGCAGATCCTGCTGTCCTCACTCATATAACTCAGACACTGCTGTTCTCCATCAGATACGCAGGTCCTGCAGTCGTCACTCAGATAACAGACACTACTGTTCTGCATCAGATACTCAGGACCTGCTGTCGTCACTCAGATAACACAGTCACTTCTATTCCGCAACAAATACTGAGGTCCTGATGTCCTCACCCAGATACACAGGGACCGCTATTCTCCATCAGATGCGCAGAGTTTGCTGTCCTCACTCAGATACACAGTCACTGCTGTTCTTCATCAGATACGCAGTGCCTGCTGTCCTCACTCAGATACACTGACACTGCTGTTCTCCATCAGATGCGCAGGTTCTGCTGTCCTCACTCAGATAACACAGACACTGCTGTTGTCCAATAGATACGGAGGTCCTGCTGTCCTCCCTCAGATAACACAGACACTGCTGTTCTCCAATAGATACGGAGGTACTGCTGTCCTTACTCGGATAACACAGACAGTGCTGTTCTCCATCAGATCCGCAGGTCCTGCTGTCCTCACTCAGATAACACTGACACTGCTGTTCTCCAATATATACGGAGATCCTTTTGTCCTCACTCAATTAGCACAGACACTGCTGTTCACCATCAGATCCGCAGGTCATGCTGTCCTCACTCAGATAACACTGGCACTGCGGTATTCCATCAGATACGAAGGTCCTTTTGTCCTCACTCAGATAACAAAGACACTGCTATTCTCCATGAGATATGCAGATGCTGCTGTCCTCACTCAGATAACTCAGACACTGCTGTTCTGCATCAGATACTCAGGACCTGCTGTCGTCACTCAGATAACACAAAACACTGCGGTTCTCCATCAGATACGGAGATCCTGCTGTCCTCACTCAGATAACACAGACACTGCTGTTCTCCATCAGATACGCAGGTTCTGCTGTCCTCACTCAGATAACACAGACACTGCTGTTCTCCATCAGATACGCAGATCCTGCTGTCCTCACTCAGATAACACTGACACTGCTGTCCTCTAATAGATACGGAGGTCCTGCTGTCCTCACTCAGATAACAAAGACACTGCTGTTCTCCATCGGATCTGCCGGTCATGCTGTCCTCACTCAGATAACATAGACACTGCTTTTCTCCAACAGATACGCAGCTCCTTATGTCCTCACTCAGATACGCAGGGACGGCTGTTCTCCATAAGATACGCAGGGCCTGCTGTCGTCACTCAGATAACACAGACACTACTGTTCTCCATCAGATACGCAGGTTCTGCTGTCCTCACTCAGATAACACTGACACTGCTGTTCTCCAATAGATACGCAGATCCTGCTGTCCTCACTCAGATAACACAGACACTGCTGTTCTCCAATAGATACGGAGGTCCTGCTGTCCTCACTCAGATAACATAGACACTGCCGTTCTCCACCTGATACGCAACTCCTGATGTCCTCACCCAGATACGCAGGGACGGCTGTTCTTCATCAGATGCGCAGAGTTTGCTGTCCTCACTCAGATACACAGTCACTGCTGTTCTTCATCAGATACGCAGTGCCTGCTGTCCTCACTCAGATACACTGACACTGCTGTTCTCCATCAGATGCGCAGGTTCTGCTGTCGTCACTCAGATAACACAGACACTACTGTTCTCCAATAGATACGCAGATCCTGCTGTCCTCACTCAGATAACACAGACACTGCTGTTCTCCAATAGATACAGAGGTCCTGCTGTCCTCACTCAGATAACATCGACACTGCTGTTCTCCACCTGATACGCAACTCCTGATGTCCTCACCCAGATACGCAGGGACGGCTGTTCTCCATCAGATACGCAGGCCCTGAGGTCCTCACTCAGATACACAGACACTGCTGTTCTCCATGAGATACGCAGGTTCTGCTGTCCTCACTCAGATACACAGACACTGTTGTTCTCCATCGGATACGCATGTCCTGCTGTCATCAGTCTGAAGCACTGTGACATCTGTTCTCCATCAGATATATGGTTCTGCTGTCCTCACTCAGATAACACAGACAATGCTGCATTCCATCAGATACGAAAGTCCTGCTGTCCTCACTCAGAAAACACAGATTCCTGTTCTCCATCATATACACAGGTCCTGCTGTCCTCACTCAGATAACAAAGACACTGCTATTCGCCATTAGATATGCAGATCCTGGTGTCCTCACTCAGGTAACTCAGACACTGCTATTCTCCATTAGATATGCAGATCCTGCTGTCCTCACTCAGATAACTCAGACACTGCTGTTCTCTATCAGATACGCAGGTCCTGCTGTCGTCACTCAGACAACGCAGACACTGCTGTTCTGCATCTGATACTCAAGACCTGCTGTCGTCACTCAGATAACACAGACACTTCTGTTCCGCATCAGATACTGCGGTCATGCTGTCCTCACTCAGATAACACTGACACTGCTGTACTCCACCAGATACGCAGGTCCTGCTGTCCTCCCTCAGATCACACAGACACTGCTGTTCCCCATCGGATATG
The DNA here is from genome assembly GCF_020745735.1 of Hemiscyllium ocellatum. NCBI lineage: Eukaryota > Metazoa > Chordata > Chondrichthyes > Orectolobiformes > Hemiscylliidae > Hemiscyllium > Hemiscyllium ocellatum. The sequence continues at coordinate 10,024,457 of NC_083453.1, read as the reverse complement.
CAGCTCCTGCTGTCATCAGTCTGACTCACGGGGACATCTGTTCTCCATCACATATGCAGGTCCTGCTGTCCTCACTCAGATAACACAGACACTGTTGTACTCCATCAGATACGAAGGTCCTTTTGTCCTCACTCAGATAACAAAGACACTGCTATTCTCCATTAGATACGCAGATCCTGCTGTCCTCACTCAGATAACTCAGACTCTGCTGTTCTCAATCAGAAATGCAGGTCCTGCTGTCGTCACTCGGATAACACAGACACTGCTGTTCTGCATCAGATACGCAGGTTCTGCTGTCCTCACTCAGATAACACTGACACTGCTGTCCTCTAATAGATACGGAGGTCCTGCTGTCCTCACTCAGATAACAAAGACACTGCTGTTCTCCATCGGATCTGCCGGTCATGCTGTCCTCACTCAGATAACATAGACACTGCTTTTCTCCAACAGATACGCAGCTCCTTATGTCCTCACTCAGATACGCAGGGACGGCTGTTCTCCATAAGATACGCAGGGCCTGCTGTCGTCACTCAGATAACACAGACACTACTGTTCTCCATCAGATACGCAGGTTCTGCTGTCCTCACTCAGATAACACTGACACTGCTGTTCTCCAATAGATACGCAGATCCTGCTGTCCTCACTCAGATAACACAGACACTGCTGTTCTCCAATAGATACGGAGGTCCTGCTGTCCTCACTCAGATAACATAGACACTGCCGTTCTCCACCTGATACGCAACTCCTGATGTCCTCACCCAGATACGCAGGGACAGCTGTTCTTCATCAGATGCGCAGAGTTTGCTGTCCTCACTCAGATACACAGTCACTGCTGTTCTTCATCAGATACGCAGTGCCTGCTGTCCTCACTCAGATACACTGACACTGCTGTTCTCCATCAGATGCGCAGGTTCTGCTGTCGTCACTCAGATAACACAGACACTACTGTTCTCCATCAGATACGCAGGTTCTGCTGTCCTCACTCAGATAACACAGACACTGCTGTTCTCCAATAGATACGCAGATCCTGCTGTCCTCACTCAGATAACACAGACACTGCTGTTCTCCAATCGATACAGAGGTCCTGCTGTCCTCACTCAGATAACATCGACACTGCTGTTCTCCACCTGATACGCAACTCCTGATGTCCTCACCCAGATACGCAGGGACGGCTGTTCTCCATCAGATACGCAGGCCCTGAGGTCCTCACTCAGATACACAGACACTGCTGTTCTCCATGTGATACGCAGGTTCTGCTGTCCTCACTCAGATACACAGACACTGTTGTTCTCCATCGGATACGCATGTCCTGCTGTCATCAGTCTGAAGCACTGTGACATCTGTTCTCCATCAGATATATGGTTCTGCTGTCCTCACTCAGATAACACAGACAATGCTGCATTCCATCAGATACGAAAGTCCTGCTGTCCTCACTCAGAAAACACAGATTCCTGTTCTCCATCATATACACAGGTCCTGCTGTCCTCACTCAGATAACAAAGACACTGCTATTCTCCATTAGATATGCAGATCCTGGTGTCCTCACTCAGGTAACTCAGACACTGCTATTCTCCATTAGATATGCAGATCCTGCTGTCCTCACTCAGATAACTCAGACACTGCTGTTCTCTATCAGATACGCAGGTCCTGCTGTCGTCACTCAGACAACGCAGACACTGCTGTTCTGCATCTGATACTCAGGACCTGCTGTCGTCACTCAGATAACACAGACACTTCTGTTCCGCATCAGATACTGCGGTCATGCTGTCCTCACTCAGATAACACTGACACTGCTGTACTCCATCAGATACGCAGGTCCTGCTGTCCTCCCTCAGATCACACAGACACTGCTGTTCCCCATCGGATATGCAGCTCCTGCTGTCATCAGTCTGACTCACGGGGACATCTGTTCTCCATCACATATGCAGGTCCTGCTGTCCTCACTCAGATAACACAGACACTGTTGTACTCCATCAGATACGAAGGTCCTTTTGTCCTCACTCAGATAACAAAGACACTGCTATTCTCCATTAGATACGCAGATCCTGCTGTCCTCACTCAGATAACTCAGACTCTGCTGTTCTCAATCAGAAATGCAGGTCCTGCTGTCGTCACTCGGATAACACAGACACTGCTGTTCTGCATCAGATACGCAGGTTCTGCTGTCCTCACTCAGATAACACTGACACTGCTGTCCTCTAATAGATACGGAGGTCCTGCTGTCCTCACTCAGATAACAAAGACACTGCTGTTCTCCATCGGATCTGCCGGTCATGCTGTCCTCACTCAGATAACATAGACACTGCTTTTCTCCAACAGATACGCAGCTCCTTATGTCCTCACTCAGATACGCAGGGACGGCTGTTCTCCATAAGATACGCAGGGCCTGCTGTCGTCACTCAGATAACACAGACACTACTGTTCTCCATCAGATACGCAGGTTCTGCTGTCCTCACTCAGATAACACTGACACTGCTGTTCTCCAATAGATACGCAGATCCTGCTGTCCTCACTCAGATAACACAGACACTGCTGTTCTCCAATAGATACGGAGGTCCTGCTGTCCTCACTCAGATAACATAGACACTGCCGTTCTCCACCTGATACGCAACTCCTGATGTCCTCACCCAGATACGCAGGGACGGCTGTTCTTCATCAGATGCGCAGAGTTTGCTGTCCTCACTCAGATACACAGTCACTGCTGTTCTTCATCAGATACGCAGTGCCTGCTGTCCTCACTCAGATACACTGACACTGCTGTTCTCCATCAGATGCGCAGGTTCTGCTGTCGTCACTCAGATAACACAGACACTACTGTTCTCCATCAGATACGCAGGTTCTGCTGTCCTCACTCAGATAACACAGACACTGCTGTTCTCCAATAGATACGCAGATCCTGCTGTCCTCACTCAGATAACACAGACACTGCTGTTCTCCAATAGATACAGAGGTCCTGCTGTCCTCACTCAGATAACATCGACACTGCTGTTCTCCACCTGATACGCAACTCCTGATGTCCTCACCCAGATACGCAGGGACGGCTGTTCTCCATCAGATACGCAGGCCCTGAGGTCCTCACTCAGATACACAGACACTGCTGTTCTCCATGTGATACGCAGGTTCTGCTGTCCTCACTCAGATACACAGACACTGTTGTTCTCCATCGGATACGCATGTCCTGCTGTCATCAGTCTGAAGCACTGTGACATCTGTTCTCCATCAGATATATGGTTCTGCTGTCCTCACTCAGATAACACAGACAATGCTGCATTCCATCAGATACGAAAGTCCTGCTGTCCTCACTCAGAAAACACAGATTCCTGTTCTCCATCATATACACAGGTCCTGCTGTCCTCACTCAGATAACAAAGACACTGCTATTCTCCATTAGATATGCAGATCCTGGTGTCCTCACTCAGATAACTCAGACACTGCTATTCTCCATTAGATATGCAGATCCTGCTGTCCTCACTCAGATAACTCAGACACTGCTGTTCTCTATCAGATACGCAGGTCCTGCTGTCGTCACTCAGACAACGCAGACACTGCTGTTCTGCATCTGATACTCAGGACCTGCTGTCGTCACTCAGATAACACAGACACTTCTGTTCCGCATCAGATACTGCGGTCATGCTGTCCTCACTCAGATAACACTGACACTGCTGTACTCCACCAGATACGCAGGTCCTGCTGTCCTCCCTCAGATCACACAGACACTGCTGTTCCCCATCGGATATGCAGCTCCTGCTGTCATCAGTCTGACTCACGGGGACATCTGTTCTCCATCACATATGCAGGTCCTGCTGTCCTCACTCAGATAACACAGACACTGTTGTACTCCATCAGATACGAAGGTCCTTTTGTCCTCACTCAGATAACAAAGACACTGCTATTCTCCATTAGATACGCAGATCCTGCTGTCCTCACTCAGATAACTCAGACTCTGCTGTTCTCAATCAGAAATGCAGGTCCTGCTGTCGTCACTCGGATAACACAGACACTGCTGTTCTGCATCAGATACGCAGGTTCTGCTGTCCTCACTCAGATAACACAGACACTGCTGTTCTCCATCAGATACGCAGGTCCTGCTGTCCTCCCTCAGATCACACAGACACTGCTGTTCTCCATCGGATATGCAGCTCCTGCTGTCATCAGTCTGATTCACGGGGACATCTGTTCTCCATCACATATGCAGGTCCTGGTGTCCTCACTCAGATAACACAGACAGTGCTGTTCTCCATCAGATCCGCAGGTCCTGCTGTCCTCACTCAGATAACACTGACACTGCTGTTCTCCAATAGATACGGAGATCCTTTTGTCCTCACTCAATTAGCACAGACACTGCTGTTCACCATCAGATCCGCAGGTCATGCTGTCCTCACTCAGATAACACTGGCACTGCGGTATTCCATCAGATACGAAGGTCCTTTTGTCCTCACTCAGATAACAAAGACACTGCTATTCTCCATTAGATATGCAGATGCTGCTGTCCTCACTCAGATAACTCAGACACTGCTGTTCTCCATCAGATACGCAGGTCCTTCTGTCGTCACTCAGATAACACAGGCACTACTGTTCTGCATCAGATACTCAGGACCTGCTGTCGTCACTCAGATAACACAAAACACTGCGGTTCTCCATCAGATACGGAGATCCTGCTGTCCTCACTCAGATAACACTGACACTGCTATTCTCCATTAGATATGCAGGTTCTGCTGTCCTCACTCAGATAACACAGACACTGCTGTTCTCCATCAGATACGCAGATCCTGCTGTCCTCACTCAGATAACACTGACACTGCTGTCCTCCAATAGATACGGAGGCCCTGCTGTCCTCACTCAGATAACACTGACACTGCTGTCCTCCAATAGATACGGAGGTCCTGCTGTCCTCACTCAGATAACAAAGACACTGCTGTTCTCCATCGGATCTGCCGGTCATGCTGTCCTCACTCAGATAACATAGACACTGCTTTTCTCCAACAGATACGCAGCTCCTTATGTCCTCACTCAGATACGCAGGGACGGCTGTTCTCCATCAGATGCGCAGAGTTTGCTGTCCTCACTCAGATACACAGTCACTGCTGTTCTTCATCAGATACGCAGTGCCTGCTGTCCTCACTCAGATACACTGACACTGCTGTTCTCCATCAGATGCGCAGGTTCTGCTGTCGTCACTCAGATAACACAGACACTACTGTTCTCCAATAGATACGCAGATCCTGCTGTCCTCACTCAGATAACACAGACACTGCTGTTCTCCAATAGATACAGAGGTCCTGCTGTCCTCACTCAGATAACATAGACACTGCTGTTCTCCACCTGATACGCAACTCCTGATGTCCTCACCCAGATACGCAGTGACGGCTGTTCTCCATCAGATACGCAGGCCCTGAGGTCCTCACTCAGATACACAGACACTGCTGTTCTCCATGAGATACGCAGGTTCTGCTGTCCTCACTCAGATAACACAGACACTGTTGTTCTCCATCGGATACGCATGTCCTGCTGTCATCAGTCTGAAGCACTGTGACATCTGTTCTCCATCAGATATATGGTTCTGCTGTCCTCACTCAGATAACACAGACAATGCTGCATTCCATCAGATACGAAAGTCCTGCTGTCCTCACTCAGAAAACACAGATTCCTGTTCTCCATCATATACACAGGTCCTGCTGTCCTCACTCAGATAACAAAGACACTGCTATTCGCCATTAGATATGCAGATCCTGGTGTCCTCACTCAGATAACTCAGACACTGCTATTCTCCATTAGATATGCAGATCCTGCTGTCCTCACTCAGATAACTCAGACACTGCTGTTCTCTATCAGATACGCAGGTCCTGCTGTCGTCACTCAGACAACGCAGACACTGCTGTTCTGCATCTGATACTCAGGACCTGCTGTCGTCACTCAGATAACACAGACACTTCTGTTCCGCATCAGATACTGCGGTCATGCTGTCCTCACTCAGATAACACTGACACTGCTGTACTCCACCAGATACGCAGGTCCTGCTGTCCTCCCTCAGATCACACAGACACTGCTGTTCTCCATCAGATACGCAGATCCTGCTGTCCTCACTCAGATAACAAAGACACTGCTGTTCTCCATCGGATCTGCCGGTCATGCTGTCCTCACTCAGACAACATAGACACTGCTTTTCTCCAACAGATACGCAGCTCCTTATGTCCTCACTCAGATACGCAGGGACGGCTGTTCTCCATCAGATGCGCAGAGTTTGCTGTCCTCACTCAGATACACAGTCACTGCTGTTCTTCATCAGATACGCAGTGCCTGCTGTCCTCACTCAGATACACTGACACTGCTGTTCTCCATCAGATGCGCAGGTTCTGCTGTCGTCACTCAGATAACACAGACACTACTGTTCTCCATCAGATACGCAGGTTCTGCTGTCCTCACTCAGATAACACAGACAATGCTGTTCTCCAGTAGATACGCAGATCCTGCTGTCCTCACTCAGATAACACAGACACTGCTGTTCTCCAATAGATACAGAGGTCCTGCTGTCCTCACTCAGATAACATAGACACTGCTGTTCTCCACCTGATACGCAACTCCTGATGTCCTCACCCAGATACGCAGGGACGGCTGTTCTCCATCAGATACGCAGGCCCTGAGGTCCTCACTCAGATACACAGACACTGCTGTTCTCCATGAGATACGCAGGTTCTGCTGTCCTCACTCAGATACACAGACACTGTTGTTCTCCATCGGATACGCATGTCCTGCTGTCATCAGTCTGAAGCACTGTGACATCTGTTCTCCATCAGATATATGGTTCTCCTGTCCTCACTCAGATAACACAGACAATGCTGCATTCCATCAGATACGAAAGTCCTCCTGTCCTCACTCAGAAAACACAGATTCCTGTTCTCCATCAGATACACAGGTCCTGCTGTCCTCACTCAGATAACAAAGACACTGCTATTCTCCATTAGATATGCAGATCCTGGTGTCCTCACTCAGATGACTCAGACACTGCTATTCTCCATTAGATATGCAGATCCTGCTGTCCTCACTCAGATAACTCAGACACTGCTGTTCTCTATCAGATACGCAGGTCCTGCTGTCGTCACTCAGACAACGCAGACACTGCTGTTCTGCATCTGATACTCAGGACCTGCTGTCGTCACTCAGATAACACAGACACTTCTGTTCCGCATCAGATACTGCGGTCATGCTGTCCTCACTCAGATAACACTGACACTGCTGTACTCCACCAGATACGCAGGTCCTGCTGTCCTCCCTCAGATCACACAGACACTGCTGTTCTCCATCGGATATGCAGCTCCTGCTGTCATCAGTCTGATTCACGGGGACATCTGTTCTCCATCACATATGCAGGTCCTGCTGTCCTCACTCAGATAACACAGACAGTGCTGTTCTCCATCAGATCCGCAGGTCCTGCTGTCCTCACTCAGATAACACAGACACTGCTGTTCTCCAATATATACGGAGATCCTTTTGTCCTCACTCAATTAGCACAGACTCTGCTGTTCTCAATCAGAAATGCAGGTCCTGCTGTCGTCACTCAGATAACACAGACACTGCTGTTCTGCATCAGATACGCAGGTTCTGCTGTCCTCACTCAGATAACACAGACACTGCTGTTCTCCATCAGATATGCAGGTCCTGCTGTCCTCACTCAGATAACAAAGACACTGCTATTCTCCATTTGATACGCAGATCCTGCTGTCCTCACTCATATAACTCAGACACTACTGTTCTGCATCAGATACTCAGGACCTGCTGTCGTCACTCAGATAACACAGTCACTTCTATTCCGCAACAAATACTGAGGTCCTGATGTCCTCACCCAGATACACAGGGACCGCTATTCTCCATCAGATGCGCAGAGTTTGCTGTCCTCACTCAGATACACAGTCACTGCTGTTCTTCATCAGATACGCAGTGCCTGCTGTCCTCACTCAGATACACTGACACTGCTGTTCTCCATCAGATGCGCAGGTTCTGCTGTCCTCACTCAGAAAACACAGACACTGCTGTTGTCCAATAGATACGGAGGTCCTGCTGTCCTCCCTCAGATAACACAGACACTGCTGTTCTCCAATAGATACGGAGGTACTGCTGTCCTTACTCGGATAACACAGACAGTGCTGTTCTCCATCAGATCCGCAGGTCCTGCTGTCCTCACTCAGATAACACAGACACTGCTGTTCTCCAATATATACGGAGATCCTTTTGTCCTCACTCAATTAGCACAGACACTGCTGTTCACCATCAGATCGGCAGGTCATGCTGTCCTCACTCAGATAACACTGGCACTGCGGTATTCCATCAGATACGAAGGTCCTTTTGTCCTCACTCAGATAACAAAGACACTGCTTTTCTCCATTAGATATGCAGATGCTGCTGTCCTCACTCAGATAACTCAGACACTGCTGTTCTGCATCAGATACTCAGGACCTGCTGTCGTCACTCAGATAACACAAAACACTGCGGTTCTCCATCAGATACGGAGATCCTGCTGTCCTCACTCAGATAACACAGACACTGCTGTTCTCCATCAGATACGCAGGTTCTGCTGTCCTCACTCAGATAACACAGACACTGCTGTTCTCCATCAGATACGCAGATCCTGCTGTCCTCACTCAGATAACACTGACACTGCTGTCCTCCAATAGATACGGAGGTCCTGCTGTCCTCACTCAGATAACAAAGACATTGCTGTTCTCCATCGGATCTGCCGGTCATGCTGTCCTCACTCAGATAACATAGACACTGCTTTTCTCCAACAGGTACGCAGCTCCTTATGTCCTCACTCAGATACGCAGGGACGGCTGTTCTCCATAAGATACGCAGGGCCTGCTGTCGTCACTCAGATAACACAGACACTACTGTTCTCCATCAGATACGCAGGTTCTGCTGTCCTCACTCAGATAACACCGACACTGCTGTTCTCCAATAGATACGCAGATCCTGCTGTCCTCACTCAGATAACACAGACACTGCTGTTCTCCAATAGATGCGGAGGTCCTGCTGTCCTCACTCAGATAACATAGACACTGCTGTTCTCCACCTGGTACGCAACTCCTGATGTCTTCACCCAGATACGCAGGGACGGCTGTTCTCCATCAGATACGCAGGCCCTGAGGTCCTCACTCAGATACACAGACACTGCTGTTCTCCATGAGATACGCAGGTTCTGCTATCCTCACTCAGATACACAGACACTGTTATTCTCCATCGGATACGCATGTCCTGCTGTCATGAGTCTGAAGCACTGTGACATCTGTTCTCCATCAGATATATGGTTCTCCTGTCCTCACTCAGATAACACAGACAATGCTGCATTCCATCAGAAACGAAAGTCCTGCTGTCCTCACTCAGAAAACACAGATTCCTGTTCTCCATCAGATACACAGGTCCTGCTGTCCTCACTCAGATAACAAAGACACTGCTATTCGCCGTTAGATATGCAGATCCTGGTGTCCTCACTCAGATAACTCAGACACTGCTATTCTCCATTAGATATGCAGATCCTGCTGTCCTCACTCAGATAACTCAGACACTGCTGTTCTCCATCAGATACGCAGGTCCTGCTGTCGTCACTCAGATAACGCAGACACTTCTGTTCTGCATCTGATACTCAGGACCTGCTGTCGTCACTCAGATAACACAGACACTTCTGTTCCGCATCAGATACTGCGGTCATGCTGTCCTCACTCAGATAACACTGACACTGCTGTACTCCATCAGATACGCAGGTCCTGCTGTCCTCCCTCAGATCACACAGACACTGCTGTTCTCCATCGGATATGCAGCTCCTGCTGTCATCAGTCTGATTCACGGGGACATCTGTTCTCCATCACATATGCAGGTCCTGCTGTCCTCACTCAGATAACACAGACAGTGCTGTTCTCCATCAGATCCGCAGGTCCTTTTGTCCTCACTCAGATAACACTGACACTGCTGTTCTCCAATAGATACGGAGATCCTTTTGTCCTCACTCAATTAGCACAGACACTGCTGTTCACCATCAGATCCGCAGGTCATGCTGTCCTCACTCAGATAACACTGGCACTGCGGTGTTCCATCAGATACGAATGTCCTTTTGTCCTCACTCAGATAACAAAGACACTGCTATTCTCCATTAGATATGCAGATGCTGCTGTCCTCAGTCAGATAACTCAGACACTGCTGTTCTCCATCAGATACGCAGGTCCTTCTGTCGTCACTCAGATAACACAGGTACTACTGTTCTGCATCAGATACTCAGGACCTGCTGTCGTCACTCAGATAACACAAAACACTGCGGTTCTCCATCAGTTACGGAGATCCTGCTGTCCTCACTCAGATAACACAGACACTGCTGTTCTCCATTAGATATGCAGATGCTGCTGTCCTCACTCAGATAACTCAGACACTGCTGTTCTCCATCAGATACGCAGATCCTGCTGTCCTCACTCAGATAACACTGACACTGCTGTCCTCCAATAGATACGGAGGTCCTGCTGTCCTCACTCAGATAACAAAGACACTGCTGTTCTCCATCGGATCTGCCGGTCATGCTGTCCTCACTCAGAAAACATAGACACTGCTTTTCTCCAACAGATACGCAGCTCCTTATGTCCTCACTCAGATACGCAGGGACGGCTGTTCTCCATCAGATGCGCAGAGTTTGCTGTCCTCACTCAGATACACAGTCGCTGCTGTTCTTCATCAGATACGCAGTGCCTGCTGTCCTCACTCAGATACACTGACACTGCTGTTCTCCATCAGATGCGCAGGTTCTGCTGTCGTCACTCAGGTAACACAGACACTACTGTTCTCCATCAAATACGCAGGTTCTGCTGTCCTCACTCAGATAACACAGACATGCTGTTCTCCAATATATACGCAGATCCTGCTGTCCTCACTCAGATAACACAGACACTGCTGTTCTCCAATAGATACAGAGGTCCTGCTGTCCTCACTCAGATAACATAGACACTGCTGTTCTCCACCTGATACGCAACTCCTGATGTCCTCACCCAGATACGCAGGGTCGGCTGTTCTCCATGAGATACGCAGGTTCTGCTATCCTCACTCAGCTACACAGACACGGTTGTTCTCCATCGGATACGCATGTCCTGCTGTCATCAGTCTGAAGCACTGTGACATCTGTTCTCCATCAGATATATGGTTCTGCTGTCCTCACTCAGATAACACAGACAATGCTGCATTCCATCAGATACGAAAGTCCTGCTGTCCTCACTCAGAAAACACAGATTCTGCATCTGATACTCAGAACCTGCTGTCGTCACTCAGATAACACAGACACTTCTGTTCCGCATCAGATACTGCGGTCATGCTGTCCTCACTCAGATAACACAGACACTGCTGTACTCCATCAGATACGCAGGTCCTGCTGTCCTCCCTCAGATCACACAGACACTGCTGTTCTCCATCGGATATGCAGCTCCTGCTGTCATCAGTCTGATTCACGGGGACATCTGTTCTCCATCACATATGCAGGTCCTGCTGTCCTCACTCAGATAACACAGACAGTGCTGTTCTCCATCAGATCCGCAGGTCCTTTTGTCCTCACTCAGATAACACTGACACTGCTGTTCTCCAATAGATACGGAGATCCTGCTGTCCTCACTCAATTAGCACAGACACTGCTGTTCACCATCAGATCCGCAGGTCATGCTGTCCTCACTCAGATAACACTGGCACTGCGGTATTCCATCAGATACGAATGTCCTTTTGTCCTCACTCAGATAACAAAGACACTGCTATTCTCCATTAGATATGCAGATGCTGCTGTCCTCACTCAGATAACTCAGACACTGCTGTTCTCCATCAGATACGCAGGTCCTTCTGTCGTCACTCAGATAACACAGGCACTACTGTTCTGCATCAGATACTCAGGACCTGCTGTCGTCACTCAGATAACACAAAACACTGCGGTTCTCCATCAGTTACGGAGATCCTGCTGTCCTCACTCAGATAACACAGACACTGCTGTTCTCCATTAGATATGCAGATGCTGCTGTCCTCACTCAGATAACTCAGACACTGCTGTTCTCCATCAGATACGCAGATCCTGCTGTCCTCACTCAGATAACACTGACACTGCTGTCCTCCAATAGATACGGAGGTCCTGCTGTCCTCACTCAGATAACAAAGACACTGCTGTTCTCCATCGGATCTGCCGGTCATGCTGTCCTCACTCAGAAAACATAGACACTGCTTTTCTCCAACAGATACGCAGCTCCTTATGTCCTCACTCAGATACGCAGGGACGGCTGTTCTCCATCAGATGCGCAGAGTTTGCTGTCCTCACTCAGATACACAGTCGCTGCTGTTCTTCATCAGATACGCAGTGCCTGCTGTCCTCACTCAGATACACTGACACTGCTGTTCTCCATCAGATGCGCAGGTTCTGCTGTCGTCACTCAGGTAACACAGACACTACTGTTCTCCATCAAATACGCAGGTTCTGCTGTCCTCACTCAGATAACACAGACATGCTGTTCTCCAATATATACGCAGATCCTGCTGTCCTCACTCAGATAACACAGACACTGCTGTTCTCCAATAGATACAGAGGTCCTGCTGTCCTCACTCAGATAACATAGACACTGCTGTTCTCCACCTGATACGCAACTCCTGATGTCCTCACCCAGATACGCAGGGTCGGCTGTTCTCCATGAGATACGCAGGTTCTGCTATCCTCACTCAGCTACACAGACACTGTTGTTCTCCATCGGATACGCATGTCCTGCTGTCATCAGTCTGAAGCACTGTGACATCTGTTCTCCATCAGATATATGGTTCTGCTGTCCTCACTCAGATAACACAGACAATGCTGCATTCCATCAGATACGAAAGTCCTGCTGTCCTCACTCAGAAAACACAGATTCTGCATCTGATACTCAGAACCTGCTGTCGTCACTCAGATAACACAGACACTTCTGTTCCGCATCAGATACTGCGGTCATGCTGTCCTCACTCAGATAACACTGACACTGCTGTACTCCATCAGATACGCAGGTCCTGCTGTCCTCCCTCAGATCACACAGACACTGCTGTTCTCCATCGGATATGCAGCTCCTGCTGTCATCAGTCTGATTCACGGGGACATCTGTTCTCCATCACATATGCAGGTCCTGCTGTCCTCACTCAGATAACACAGACACTGTTGTACTCCATCAGATACGAAGGTCCTTTTGTCCTCACTCAGATAACAAAGACACTGCTATTCTCCATTAGATACGCAGATCCTGCTGTCCTCACTCAGATAACTCAGACTCTGCTGTTCTCAATCAGAAATGAAGGTCCTGCTGTCGTCACTCGGATAACACAGACACTGCTGTTCTGCATCAGATACGCAGGTTCTGCTGTCCTCACTCAGATAACACAGACACTGCTGTTCTCCATCAGATACGCAGGTCCTGCTGTCCTCACTCAGATAACAAAGACACTGCTATCCTCCATTTGATACGCAGATCCTGCTGTCCTCACTCATATAACTCAGACACTGCTGTTCTCCATCAGATACGCAGGTCCTGCTGTCGTCACTCAGATAACAGACACTACTGTTCTGCATCAGATACTCAGGACCTGCTGTCGTCACTCAGATAACACAGTCGCTTCTATTCCGCAACAAATACTGAGGTCCTGATGTCCTCACCCAGATACACAGGGACCGCTATTCTCCATCAGATGCGCAGAGTTTGCTGTCCTCACTCAGATACACAGTCACTGCTGTTCATCATCAGATACGCAGTGCCTGCTGTCCTCACTCAGATACACTGACACTGCTATTCTCCATTACATACGCAGATCCTGCTGTCCTCACTCAGATAACTCAGACTCTGCTATTCTCAATCAGAAATGCAGGTCCTGCTGTCGTCACTCGGATAACACAGACACTGCTGTTCTGCATCAGATACGCAAGTTCTGCTGTCCTCACTCAGATAACACAGACACTGCTGTTCTCCATCAGATACGCAGGTCCTGCTGTCCTCACTCAGATAACAAAGACACTGCTATTCTCCATTTGATACGCAGATCCTGCTGTCCTCACTCATATAACTCAGACACTGCTGTTCTCCATCAGATACGCAGGTCCTGCTGTCGTCACTCAGATAACAGACACTGCTGTTCTGCATCAGATACTCAGGACCTGCTGTCGTCACTCAGATAACACAGTCACTTCAATTCCGCAACAAATACTGAGATCCTGATGTCCTCACCCAGATACACAGGGACCGCTATTCTCCATCAGATGCGCAGAGTTTGCTGTCCTCACTCAGATACACAGTCACTGCTGTTCTTCATCAGATACGCAGTGCCTGCTGTCCTCACTCAGATACACTGACACTGCTGTTCTCCATCAGATGCGCAGGTTCTGCTGTCCTCACTCAGATAACACAGACACTGCTGTTCTCCAATAGATACCGAGATCCTTTTGTCTTCACTCAATTAGCACAGACACTGCTGTTCACCATCAGATCCGCAGGTCATGCTGTCCTCACTCAGATAACACTGGCACTGCGGTATTCCATCAGATACGAAGGTCCTTTTGTCCTCACTCAGATAACAAAGACACTGCTATTCTCCATTAGATATGCAGATGCTGCTGTCCTCACTCAGATAACTCAGACACTGCTGTTCTCCATCAGATACGCAGGTCCTTCTGTCGTCACTCAGATAACACAGGCACTACTGTTCTGCATCAGATACGCAGGTCCTGCTGTCCTCACTCAGATAACACAGACACTGCTGTTCTCCATCAGATACGCAGGTTCTGCTGTCCTCACTCAGATAACACAGACACTGCTGTTCTCCATCAGATACGCAGATCCTGCTGTCCTCACTCAGATAACAAAGACACTGCTGTTCTCCATCGGATCTGCCGGTCATGCTGTCCTCACTCAGATAACAAAGACACTGCTGTTCTCCATCGGATCTGCCGGTCATGCTGTCCTCACTCAGATAACATAGACACTGCTGTTCTCCACCTGATACGCAACTCCTGATGTCCTCAACCAGATACGCAGGGACGGCTGTTCTCCATCAGATACGCAGGCCCTGAGGTCCTCACTCAGATACACAGACACTGCTGTTCTCCATGAGATACGCAGGGCCTGCTGTCGTCACTCAGATAACACAGACACTACTGTTCTCCATCAGATACGCAGGTTCTGCTGTCCTCACTCAGATAACACAGACACTGCTATTCGCCATTAGATATGCAGATCCTGGTGTCCTCACTCAGATAACTCAGACACTGCTATTCTCCATTAGATATGCAGATCCTGCTGTCCTCACTCAGATAACTCAGACACTGCTGTTCTCCATCAGATACGCAGGTCCTACTGTCGTCACTCAGATAACGCAGACACTTCTGTTCTGCATCTGATACTCAGGACCTGCTGTCGTCACTCAGATAACACAGACACTTCTGTTCTGCATCAGATACTGCGGTCATGCTGTCCTCACTCAGATAACACTGACACTGCTGTACTCCATCAGATATGCAGGTCCTGCTGTCCTCCCTCAGATCACACAGACACTGCTGTTCTCCATCGGATATGCAGCTCCTGCTGTCATCAGTCTGATTCACGGGGACATCTGTTCTCCATCACATATGCAGGTCCTGCTGTCCTCACTCAGATAACACAGACAGTGCTGTTCTCCATCAGATCCGCAGGTCCTGCTGTCCTCACTCAGATAACACAGACACTGCTGTTCTCCAATAGATACGGAGATCCTTTTGTCCTCACTCAATTAGCACAGACACTGCTGTTCACCATCAGATCCGCAGGTCATGCTGTCCTCACTCAGATAACACTGGCACTGCGGTATTCCATCAGATACGAAGGTCCTTTTGTCTTCACTCAGATAACAAAGACACTGCTATTCTCCATTAGATATGCAGATGCTGCTGTCCTCACTCAGATAACTCAGACACTGCTGTTCTCCATCAGATACGCAGGTCCTTCTGTCGTCACTCAGATAACACAGGCACTACTGTTCTGCATCAGATACTCAGGACCTGCTGTCGTCACTCAGATAACACAAAACACTGCGGTTCTCCATCAGATACGGAGATCCTGCTGTCCTCACTCAGATAACGAAGACACTGCTTTTCTCCATTAGATATGCAGATGCTGCTGTCCTCACTCAGATAACTCAGACACTGCTGTTCTGCATCAGATACTCAGGACCTGCTGTCGTCACTCAGATAACACAAAACACTGCGGTTCTCCATCAGATACGGAGATCCTGCTGTCCTCACTCAGATAACACAGACACTGCTGTTCTCCATCAGATACGCAGGTTCTGCTGTCCTCACTCAGATAACACAGACACTGCTGTTCTCCATCAGATACGCAGATCCTGCTGTCCTCACTCAGATAACACTGACACTGCTGTCCTCCAATAGATACGGAGGTCCTGCTGTCCTCACTCAGATAACAAAGACACTGCTGTTCTCCATCGGATCTGCCGGTCATGCTGTCCTCACTCAGATAACATAGACACTGCTTTTCTCCAACAGATACGCAGCTCCTTATGTCCTCACTCAGATACGCAGGGACGGCTGTTCTCCATCAGATGCGCAGAGTTTGCTGTCCTCACTCAGATACACAGTCGCTGCTGTTCTTCATCAGATACGCAGTGCCTGCTGTCCTCACTCAGATACACTGACACTGCTGTTCTCCATCAGATGCGCAGGTTCTGCTGTCGTCACTCAGGTAACACAGACACTACTGTTCTCCATCAAATACGCAGGTTCTGCTGTCCTCACTCAGATAACACAGACACTGCTGTTCTCCATGAGATACGCAGATCCTGCTGTCCTCACTCAGATAACACAGACACTGCTGTTCTCCAATACATACAGAGGTCCTGCTGTCCTCACTCAGATAACATAGACACTGCTGTTCTCCACCTGATACGCAACTCCTGATGTCCTCACCCAGATACGCAGGGACGGCTGTTCTCCATGAGATACGCAGGTTCTGCTGTCCTCACTCAGATACACAGACACTGTTGTTCTCCATCGGATACGCATGTCCTGCTGTCATCAGTCTGAAGCACTGTGACATCTGTTCTCCATCAGACAAATGGTTCTGCTGTCCTCACTCAGATAACACAGACAATGCTGCATTCCATCAGATACGAAAGTCCTGCTGTCCTCACTCAGAAAACACAGATTCCTGTTCTCCATCAGATACACAGGTCCTGCTGTCCTCACTCAGATAACAAAGACACTGCTATTCGCCATTAGATATGCAGATCCTGGTGTCCTCACTCAGATAACTCAGACACTGCTATTCTCCATTAGATATGCAGATCCTGCTGTCCTCACTCAGATAACTCAGACACTGCTGTTCTCTATCAGATACGCAGGACCTGCTGTCGTCACTCAGACAACGCAGACACTGCTGTTCATCATCAGATACGCAGTGCCTGCTGTCCTCACTCAGATACACTGACACTGCTGTTCTCCATCAGATGCGCAGGTTCTGCTGTCCTCACTCAGATAACACAGACACTGCTGTTCTCCAATAGATACGGAGGTCCTGCTGTCCTCCCTCAGATAACACAGACACTGCTGTTCTCCAATAGATACGGAGGTACTGCTGTCCTCACTCGGATAACACAGACAGTGCTGTTCTCCATCAGATCCGCAGGTCATGCTGTCCTCACTCAGATAACACTGGCACTGCGGTATTCCATCAGATACGCAGGTCCTGCTGTCGTCACTCAGATAACGCAGACACTTCTGTTCTGCATCTGATACTCAGGACCTGCTGTCGTCACTCAGATAACACAGACACTTCTGTTCCGCATCAGATACTGCGGTCATGCTGTCCTCACTCAGATAACACTGACACTGCTGTACTCCATCAGATACGCAGGTCCTGCTGTCCTCCCTCAGATCACACAGACACTGCTGTTCTCCATCGGATATGCAGCTCCTGCTGTCATCAGTCTGATTCACGGGGACATCTGTTCTCCATCACATATGCAGGTCCTGCTGTCCTCACTCAGATAACACAGACACTGCTGTTCTCCAATAGATACCGAGATCCTTTTGTCTTCACTCAATTAGCACAGACACTGCTGTTCACCATCAGATCCGCAGGTCATGCTGTCCTCACTCAGATAACACTGGCACTGCGGTATTCCATCAGATACGAAGGTCCTTTTGTCCTCACTCAGATAACAAAGACACTGCTATTCTCCATTAGATATGCAGATGCTGCTGTCCTCACTCAGATAACTCAGACACTGCTGTTCTCCATCAGATACGCAGGTCCTTCTGTCGTCACTCAGATAACACAGGCACTACTGTTCTGCATCAGATACGCAGGTCCTGCTGTCCTCACTCAGATAACACAGACACTGCTGTTCTCCATCAGATACGCAGGTTCTGCTGTCCTCACTCAGATAACACAGACACTGCTGTTCTCCATCAGATACGCAGATCCTGCTGTCCTCACTCAGATAACAAAGACACTGCTGTTCTCCATCGGATCTGCCGGTCATGCTGTCCTCACTCAGATAACAAAGACACTGCTGTTCTCCATCGGATCTGCCGGTCATGCTGTCCTCACTCAGATAACATAGACACTGCTGTTCTCCACCTGATACGCAACTCCTGATGTCCTCACCCAGATACGCAGGGACGGCTGTTCTCCATCAGATACGCAGGCCCTGAGGTCCTCACTCAGATACACAGACACTGCTGTTCTCCATGAGATACGCAGGGCCTGCTGTCGTCACTCAGATAACACAGACACTACTGTTCTCCATCAGATACGCAGGTTCTGCTGTCCTCACTCAGATAACACAGACACTGCTATTCGCCATTAGATATGCAGATCCTGGTGTCCTCACTCAGATAACTCAGACACTGCTATTCCCCATTAGATATGCAGATCCTGCTGTCCTCACTCAGATAACTCAGACACTGCTGTTCTCCATTAGATACGCAGGTCCTACTGTCGTCACTCAGATAACGCAGACACTTCAGTTCTGCATCTGATACTCAGGACCTGCTGTCGTCACTCAGATAACACAGACACTTCTGTTCTGCATCAGATACTGCGGTCATGCTGTCCTCACTCAGATAACACTGACACTGCTGTACTCCATCAGATATGCAGGTCCTGCTGTCCTCCCTCAGATCACACAGACACTGCTGTTCTCCATCGGATATGCAGCTCCTGCTGTCATCAGTCTGATTCACGGGGACATCTGTTCTCCATCACATATGCAGGTCCTGCTGTCCTCACTCAGATAACACAGACAGTGCTGTTCTCCATCAGATCCGCAGGTCCTGCTGTCCTCACTCAGATAACACAGACACTGCTATTCTCCAATAGATACGGAGATCCTTTTGTCCTCACTCAATTAGCACAGACACTGCTGTTCACCATCAGATCCGCAGGTCATGCTGTCCTCACTCAGATAACACTGGCACTGCGGTATTCCATCAGATACGAAGGTCCTTTTGTCCTCACTCAGATAACAAAGACACTGCTATTCTCCATTAGATATGCAGATGCTGCTGTCCTCACTCAGATAACTCAGACACTGCTGTTCTCCATCAGATACGCAGGTCCTTCTGTCGTCACTCAGATAACACAGGCACTACTGTTCTGCATCAGATACTCAGGACCTGCTGTCGTCACTCAGATAACACAAAACACTGCGGTTCTCCATCAGATACGGAGATCCTGCTGTCCTCACTCAGATAACACAGACACAGCTGTTCTCCATTAGATACGCAGGTTCTGCTGTCCTCACTCAGATAACACAGACACTGCTGTTCTCCATCAGATACGCAGATCCTGCTGTCCTCACTCAGATAACACTGACACTGCTGTCCTCCAATAGATACGGAGGTCCTGCTGTCCTCACTCAGATAACAAAGACACTGCTGTTCTCCATCGGATCTGCCGGTCATGCTGTCCTCACTCAGATAACATAGACACTGCTTTTCTCCAACAGATACGCAGCTCCTTATGTCCTCACTCAGATACGCAGGGACGGCTGTTCTCCATCAGATGCGCAGAGTTTGCTGTCCTCACTCAGATACACAGTCGCTGCTGTTCTTCATCAGATACGCAGTGCCTGCTGTCCTCACTCAGATACACTGACACTGCTGTTCTCCATCAGATGCGCAGGTTCTGCTGTCGTCACTCAGGTAACACAGACACTACTGTTCTCCATCAAATACGCAGGTTCTGCTGTCCTCACTCAGATAACACAGACACTGCTGTTCTCCATGAGATACGCAGATCCTGCTGTCCTCACTCAGATAACACAGACACTGCTGTTCTCCAATACATACAGAGGTCCTGCTGTCCTCACTCAGATAACATAGACACTGCTGTTCTCCACCTGATACGCAACTCCTGATGTCCTCACCCAGATACGCAGGGACGGCTGTTCTCCATGAGATACGCAGGTTCTGCTGTCCTCACTCAGATACACAGACACTGTTGTTCTCCATCGGATACGCATGTCCTGCTGTCATCAGTCTGAAGCACTGTGACATCTGTTCTCCATCAGACAAATGGTTCTGCTGTCCTCACTCAGATAACACAGACAATGCTGCATTCCATCAGATACGAAAGTCCTGCTGTCCTCACTCAGAAAACACAGATTCCTGTTCTCCATCAGATACACAGGTCCTGCTGTCCTCACTCAGATAACAAAGACACTGCTATTCGCCATTAGATATGCAGATCCTGGTGTCCTCACTCAGATAACTCAGACACTGCTATTCTCCATTAGATATGCAGATCCTGCTGTCCTCACTCAGATAACTCAGACACTGCTGTTCTCTATCAGATACGCAGGTCCTGCTGTCGTCACTCAGACAACGCAGACACTGCTGTTCTGCATCTGATACTCAGGACCTGCTGTCGTCACTCAGATAACACAGACACTTCTGTTCCGCATCAAATACTGCGGTCATGCTGTCCTCACTCAGATAACACTGACACTGCTGTACTCCATCAGATACGCAGGTCCTACTGTCGTCACTCAGATAACGCAGACACTTCTGTTCTGCATCTGATACTCAGGACCTGCTGTCGTCACTCAGATAACACAGACACTTCTGTTCTGCATCAGATACTCAGGACCTGCTGTCGTCACTCAGATAACACAAAACACTGCGGTTCTCCATCAGTTACGGAGATCCTGCTGTCCTCACTCAGATAACACAGACACTGCTGTTCTCCATTAGATATGCAGATGCTGCTGTCCTCACTCAGATAACTCAGACACTGCTGTTCTCCATCAGATACGCAGATCCTGCTGTCCTCACTCAGATAACACTGACACTGCTGTCCTCCAATAGATACGGAGGTCCTGCTGTCCTCACTCAGATAACAAAGACACTGCTGTTCTCCATCGGATCTGCCGGTCATGCTGTCCTCACTCAGAAAACATAGACACTGCTTTTCTCCAACAGATACGCAGCTCCTTATGTCCTCACTCAGATACGCAGGGACGGCTGTTCTCCATCAGATGCGCAGAGTTTGCTGTCCTCACTCAGATACACAGTCGCTGCTGTTCTTCATCAGATACGCAGTGCCTGCTGTCCTCACTCAGATACACTGACACTGCTGTTCTCCATCAGATGCGCAGGTTCTGCTGTCGTCACTCAGGTAACACAGACACTACTGTTCTCCATCAAATACGCAGGTTCTGCTGTCCTCACTCAGATAACACAGACATGCTGTTCTCCAATATATACGCAGATCCTGCTGTCCTCACTCAGATAACACAGACACTGCTGTTCTCCAATAGATACAGAGGTCCTGCTGTCCTCACTCAGATAACATAGACACTGCTGTTCTCCACCTGATACGCAACTCCTGATGTCCTCACCCAGATACGCAGGGTCGGCTGTTCTCCATGAGATACGCAGGTTCTGCTATCCTCACTCAGCTACACAGACACTGTTGTTCTCCATCGGATACGCATGTCCTGCTGTCATCAGTCTGAAGCACTGTGACATCTGTTCTCCATCAGATATATGGTTCTGCTGTCCTCACTCAGATAACACAGACAATGCTGCATTCCATCAGATACGAAAGTCCTGCTGTCCTCACTCAGAAAACACAGATTCTGCATCTGATACTCAGAACCTGCTGTCGTCACTCAGATAACACAGACACTTCTGTTCCGCATCAGATACTGCGGTCATGCTGTCCTCACTCAGATAACACTGACACTGCTGTACTCCATCAGATACGCAGGTCCTGCTGTCCTCCCTCAGATCACACAGACACTGCTGTTCTCCATCGGATATGCAGCTCCTGCTGTCATCAGTCTGATTCACGGGGACATCTGTTCTCCATCACATATGCAGGTCCTGCTGTCCTCACTCAGATAACACAGACACTGTTGTACTCCATCAGATACGAAGGTCCTTTTGTCCTCACTCAGATAACAAAGACACTGCTATTCTCCATTAGATACGCAGATCCTGCTGTCCTCACTCAGATAACTCAGACTCTGCTGTTCTCAATCAGAAATGAAGGTCCTGCTGTCGTCACTCGGATAACACAGACACTGCTGTTCTGCATCAGATACGCAGGTTCTGCTGTCCTCACTCAGATAACACAGACACTGCTGTTCTCCATCAGATACGCAGGTCCTGCTGTCCTCACTCAGATAACAAAGACACTGCTATCCTCCATTTGATACGCAGATCCTGCTGTCCTCACTCATATAACTCAGACACTGCTGTTCTCCATCAGATACGCAGGTCCTGCTGTCGTCACTCAGATAACAGACACTACTGTTCTGCATCAGATACTCAGGACCTGCTGTCGTCACTCAGATAACACAGTCGCTTCTATTCCGCAACAAATACTGAGGTCCTGATGTCCTCACCCAGATACACAGGGACCGCTATTCTCCATCAGATGCGCAGAGTTTGCTGTCCTCACTCAGATACACAGTCACTGCTGTTCATCATCAGATACGCAGTGCCTGCTGTCCTCACTCAGATACACTGACACTGCTATTCTCCATTACATACGCAGATCCTGCTGTCCTCACTCAGATAACTCAGACTCTGCTATTCTCAATCAGAAATGCAGGTCCTGCTGTCGTCACTCGGATAACACAGACACTGCTGTTCTGCATCAGATACGCAAGTTCTGCTGTCCTCACTCAGATAACACAGACACTGCTGTTCTCCATCAGATACGCAGGTCCTGCTGTCCTCACTCAGATAACAAAGACACTGCTATTCTCCATTTGATACGCAGATCCTGCTGTCCTCACTCATATAACTCAGACACTGCTGTTCTCCATCAGATACGCAGGTCCTGCTGTCGTCACTCAGATAACAGACACTGCTGTTCTGCATCAGATACTCAGGACCTGCTGTCGTCACTCAGATAACACAGTCACTTCAATTCCGCAACAAATACTGAGATCCTGATGTCCTCACCCAGATACACAGGGACCGCTATTCTCCATCAGATGCGCAGAGTTTGCTGTCCTCACTCAGATACACAGTCACTGCTGTTCTTCATCAGATACGCAGTGCCTGCTGTCCTCACTCAGATACACTGACACTGCTGTTCTCCATCAGATGCGCAGGTTCTGCTGTCCTCACTCAGATAACACAGACACTGCTGTTCTCCAATAGATACCGAGATCCTTTTGTCTTCACTCAATTAGCACAGACACTGCTGTTCACCATCAGATCCGCAGGTCATGCTGTCCTCACTCAGATAACACTGGCACTGCGGTATTCCATCAGATACGAAGGTCCTTTTGTCCTCACTCAGATAACAAAGACACTGCTATTCTCCATTAGATATGCAGATGCTGCTGTCCTCACTCAGATAACTCAGACACTGCTGTTCTCCATCAGATACGCAGGTCCTTCTGTCGTCACTCAGATAACACAGGCACTACTGTTCTGCATCAGATACGCAGGTCCTGCTGTCCTCACTCAGATAACACAGACACTGCTGTTCTCCATCAGATACGCAGGTTCTGCTGTCCTCACTCAGATAACACAGACACTGCTGTTCTCCATCAGATACGCAGATCCTGCTGTCCTCACTCAGATAACAAAGACACTGCTGTTCTCCATCGGATCTGCCGGTCATGCTGTCCTCACTCAGATAACAAAGACACTGCTGTTCTCCATCGGATCTGCCGGTCATGCTGTCCTCACTCAGATAACATAGACACTGCTGTTCTCCACCTGATACGCAACTCCTGATGTCCTCAACCAGATACGCAGGGACGGCTGTTCTCCATCAGATACGCAGGCCCTGAGGTCCTCACTCAGATACACAGACACTGCTGTTCTCCATGAGATACGCAGGGCCTGCTGTCGTCACTCAGATAACACAGACACTACTGTTCTCCATCAGATACGCAGGTTCTGCTGTCCTCACTCAGATAACACAGACACTGCTATTCGCCATTAGATATGCAGATCCTGGTGTCCTCACTCAGATAACTCAGACACTGCTATTCTCCATTAGATATGCAGATCCTGCTGTCCTCACTCAGATAACTCAGACACTGCTGTTCTCCATCAGATACGCAGGTCCTACTGTCGTCACTCAGATAACGCAGACACTTCTGTTCTGCATCTGATACTCAGGACCTGCTGTCGTCACTCAGATAACACAGACACTTCTGTTCTGCATCAGATACTGCGGTCATGCTGTCCTCACTCAGATAACACTGACACTGCTGTACTCCATCAGATATGCAGGTCCTGCTGTCCTCCCTCAGATCACACAGACACTGCTGTTCTCCATCGGATATGCAGCTCCTGCTGTCATCAGTCTGATTCACGGGGACATCTGTTCTCCATCACATATGCAGGTCCTGCTGTCCTCACTCAGATAACACAGACAGTGCTGTTCTCCATCAGATCCGCAGGTCCTGCTGTCCTCACTCAGATAACACAGACACTGCTGTTCTCCAATAGATACGGAGATCCTTTTGTCCTCACTCAATTAGCACAGACACTGCTGTTCACCATCAGATCCGCAGGTCATGCTGTCCTCACTCAGATAACACTGGCACTGCGGTATTCCATCAGATACGAAGGTCCTTTTGTCTTCACTCAGATAACAAAGACACTGCTATTCTCCATTAGATATGCAGATGCTGCTGTCCTCACTCAGATAACTCAGACACTGCTGTTCTCCATCAGATACGCAGGTCCTTCTGTCGTCACTCAGATAACACAGGCACTACTGTTCTGCATCAGATACTCAGGACCTGCTGTCGTCACTCAGATAACACAAAACACTGCGGTTCTCCATCAGATACGGAGATCCTGCTGTCCTCACTCAGATAACGAAGACACTGCTTTTCTCCATTAGATATGCAGATGCTGCTGTCCTCACTCAGATAACTCAGACACTGCTGTTCTGCATCAGATACTCAGGACCTGCTGTCGTCACTCAGATAACACAAAACACTGCGGTTCTCCATCAGATACGGAGATCCTGCTGTCCTCACTCAGATAACACAGACACTGCTGTTCTCCATCAGATACGCAGGTTCTGCTGTCCTCACTCAGATAACACAGACACTGCTGTTCTCCATCAGATACGCAGATCCTGCTGTCCTCACTCAGATAACACTGACACTGCTGTCCTCCAATAGATACGGAGGTCCTGCTGTCCTCACTCAGATAACAAAGACACTGCTGTTCTCCATCGGATCTGCCGGTCATGCTGTCCTCACTCAGATAACATAGACACTGCTTTTCTCCAACAGATACGCAGCTCCTTATGTCCTCACTCAGATACGCAGGGACGGCTGTTCTCCATCAGATGCGCAGAGTTTGCTGTCCTCACTCAGATACACAGTCGCTGCTGTTCTTCATCAGATACGCAGTGCCTGCTGTCCTCACTCAGATACACTGACACTGCTGTTCTCCATCAGATGCGCAGGTTCTGCTGTCGTCACTCAGGTAACACAGACACTACTGTTCTCCATCAAATACGCAGGTTCTGCTGTCCTCACTCAGATAACACAGACACTGCTGTTCTCCATGAGATACGCAGATCCTGCTGTCCTCACTCAGATAACACAGACACTGCTGTTCTCCAATACATACAGAGGTCCTGCTGTCCTCACTCAGATAACATAGACACTGCTGTTCTCCACCTGATACGCAACTCCTGATGTCCTCACCCAGATACGCAGGGACGGCTGTTCTCCATGAGATACGCAGGTTCTGCTGTCCTCACTCAGATACACAGACACTGTTGTTCTCCATCGGATACGCATGTCCTGCTGTCATCAGTCTGAAGCACTGTGACATCTGTTCTCCATCAGACAAATGGTTCTGCTGTCCTCACTCAGATAACACAGACAATGCTGCATTCCATCAGATACGAAAGTCCTGCTGTCCTCACTCAGAAAACACAGATTCCTGTTCTCCATCAGATACACAGGTCCTGCTGTCCTCACTCAGATAACAAAGACACTGCTATTCGCCATTAGATATGCAGATCCTGGTGTCCTCACTCAGATAACTCAGACACTGCTATTCTCCATTAGATATGCAGATCCTGCTGTCCTCACTCAGATAACTCAGACACTGCTGTTCTCTATCAGATACGCAGGACCTGCTGTCGTCACTCAGACAACGCAGACACTGCTGTTCATCATCAGATACGCAGTGCCTGCTGTCCTCACTCAGATACACTGACACTGCTGTTCTCCATCAGATGCGCAGGTTCTGCTGTCCTCACTCAGATAACACAGACACTGCTGTTCTCCAATAGATACGGAGGTCCTGCTGTCCTCCCTCAGATAACACAGACACTGCTGTTCTCCAATAGATACGGAGGTACTGCTGTCCTCACTCGGATAACACAGACAGTGCTGTTCTCCATCAGATCCGCAGGTCATGCTGTCCTCACTCAGATAACACTGGCACTGCGGTATTCCATCAGATACGCAGGTCCTGCTGTCGTCACTCAGATAACGCAGACACTTCTGTTCTGCATCTGATACTCAGGACCTGCTGTCGTCACTCAGATAACACAGACACTTCTGTTCCGCATCAGATACTGCGGTCATGCTGTCCTCACTCAGATAACACTGACACTGCTGTACTCCATCAGATACGCAGGTCCTGCTGTCCTCCCTCAGATCACACAGACACTGCTGTTCTCCATCGGATATGCAGCTCCTGCTGTCATCAGTCTGATTCACGGGGACATCTGTTCTCCATCACATATGCAGGTCCTGCTGTCCTCACTCAGATAACACAGACACTGCTGTTCTCCAATAGATACCGAGATCCTTTTGTCTTCACTCAATTAGCACAGACACTGCTGTTCACCATCAGATCCGCAGGTCATGCTGTCCTCACTCAGATAACACTGGCACTGCGGTATTCCATCAGATACGAAGGTCCTTTTGTCCTCACTCAGATAACAAAGACACTGCTATTCTCCATTAGATATGCAGATGCTGCTGTCCTCACTCAGATAACTCAGACACTGCTGTTCTCCATCAGATACGCAGGTCCTTCTGTCGTCACTCAGATAACACAGGCACTACTGTTCTGCATCAGATACGCAGGTCCTGCTGTCCTCACTCAGATAACACAGACACTGCTGTTCTCCATCAGATACGCAGGTTCTGCTGTCCTCACTCAGATAACACAGACACTGCTGTTCTCCATCAGATACGCAGATCCTGCTGTCCTCACTCAGATAACAAAGACACTGCTGTTCTCCATCGGATCTGCCGGTCATGCTGTCCTCACTCAGATAACAAAGACACTGCTGTTCTCCATCGGATCTGCCGGTCATGCTGTCCTCACTCAGATAACATAGACACTGCTGTTCTCCACCTGATACGCAACTCCTGATGTCCTCACCCAGATACGCAGGGACGGCTGTTCTCCATCAGATACGCAGGCCCTGAGGTCCTCACTCAGATACACAGACACTGCTGTTCTCCATGAGATACGCAGGGCCTGCTGTCGTCACTCAGATAACACAGACACTACTGTTCTCCATCAGATACGCAGGTTCTGCTGTCCTCACTCAGATAACACAGACACTGCTATTCGCCATTAGATATGCAGATCCTGGTGTCCTCACTCAGATAACTCAGACACTGCTATTCCCCATTAGATATGCAGATCCTGCTGTCCTCACTCAGATAACTCAGACACTGCTGTTCTCCATTAGATACGCAGGTCCTACTGTCGTCACTCAGATAACGCAGACACTTCAGTTCTGCATCTGATACTCAGGACCTGCTGTCGTCACTCAGATAACACAGACACTTCTGTTCTGCATCAGATACTGCGGTCATGCTGTCCTCACTCAGATAACACTGACACTGCTGTACTCCATCAGATATGCAGGTCCTGCTGTCCTCCCTCAGATCACACAGACACTGCTGTTCTCCATCGGATATGCAGCTCCTGCTGTCATCAGTCTGATTCACGGGGACATCTGTTCTCCATCACATATGCAGGTCCTGCTGTCCTCACTCAGATAACACAGACAGTGCTGTTCTCCATCAGATCCGCAGGTCCTGCTGTCCTCACTCAGATAACACAGACACTGCTATTCTCCAATAGATACGGAGATCCTTTTGTCCTCACTCAATTAGCACAGACACTGCTGTTCACCATCAGATCCGCAGGTCATGCTGTCCTCACTCAGATAACACTGGCACTGCGGTATTCCATCAGATACGAAGGTCCTTTTGTCCTCACTCAGATAACAAAGACACTGCTATTCTCCATTAGATATGCAGATGCTGCTGTCCTCACTCAGATAACTCAGACACTGCTGTTCTCCATCAGATACGCAGGTCCTTCTGTCGTCACTCAGATAACACAGGCACTACTGTTCTGCATCAGATACTCAGGACCTGCTGTCGTCACTCAGATAACACAAAACACTGCGGTTCTCCATCAGATACGGAGATCCTGCTGTCCTCACTCAGATAACACAGACACAGCTGTTCTCCATTAGATACGCAGGTTCTGCTGTCCTCACTCAGATAACACAGACACTGCTGTTCTCCATCAGATACGCAGATCCTGCTGTCCTCACTCAGATAACACTGACACTGCTGTCCTCCAATAGATACGGAGGTCCTGCTGTCCTCACTCAGATAACAAAGACACTGCTGTTCTCCATCGGATCTGCCGGTCATGCTGTCCTCACTCAGATAACATAGACACTGCTTTTCTCCAACAGATACGCAGCTCCTTATGTCCTCACTCAGATACGCAGGGACGGCTGTTCTCCATCAGATGCGCAGAGTTTGCTGTCCTCACTCAGATACACAGTCGCTGCTGTTCTTCATCAGATACGCAGTGCCTGCTGTCCTCACTCAGATACACTGACACTGCTGTTCTCCATCAGATGCGCAGGTTCTGCTGTCGTCACTCAGGTAACACAGACACTACTGTTCTCCATCAAATACGCAGGTTCTGCTGTCCTCACTCAGATAACACAGACACTGCTGTTCTCCATGAGATACGCAGATCCTGCTGTCCTCACTCAGATAACACAGACACTGCTGTTCTCCAATACATACAGAGGTCCTGCTGTCCTCACTCAGATAACATAGACACTGCTGTTCTCCACCTGATACGCAACTCCTGATGTCCTCACCCAGATACGCAGGGACGGCTGTTCTCCATGAGATACGCAGGTTCTGCTGTCCTCACTCAGATACACAGACACTGTTGTTCTCCATCGGATACGCATGTCCTGCTGTCATCAGTCTGAAGCACTGTGACATCTGTTCTCCATCAGACAAATGGTTCTGCTGTCCTCACTCAGATAACACAGACAATGCTGCATTCCATCAGATACGAAAGTCCTGCTGTCCTCACTCAGAAAACACAGATTCCTGTTCTCCATCAGATACACAGGTCCTGCTGTCCTCACTCAGATAACAAAGACACTGCTATTCGCCATTAGATATGCAGATCCTGGTGTCCTCACTCAGATAACTCAGACACTGCTATTCTCCATTAGATATGCAGATCCTGCTGTCCTCACTCAGATAACTCAGACACTGCTGTTCTCTATCAGATACGCAGGTCCTGCTGTCGTCACTCAGACAACGCAGACACTGCTGTTCTGCATCTGATACTCAGGACCTGCTGTCGTCACTCAGATAACACAGACACTTCTGTTCCGCATCAAATACTGCGGTCATGCTGTCCTCACTCAGATAACACTGACACTGCTGTACTCCATCAGATACGCAGGTCCTGCTGTCCTCCCTCAGATCACACAGACACTGCTGTTCTCCATCGGATATGCAGCTCCTGCTGTCATCAGTCTGATTCACGGGGACATCTGTTCTCCATCACATATGCAGGTCCTGCTGTCCTCACTCAGATAACACAGACACTGTTGTACTCCATCAGATACGAAGGTCCTTTTGTCCTCACTCAGATAACAAAGACACTGCTATTCTCCATTAGATACGCAGATCCTGCTGTCCTCACTCAGATAACTCAGACTCTGCTGTTCTCAATCAGAAATGAAGGTCCTGCTGTCGTCACTCGGATAACACAGACACTGCTGTTCTGCATCAGATACGCAGGTTCTGCTGTCCTCACTCAGATAACACAGACACTGCTGTTCTCCATCAGATACGCAGGTCCTGCTGTCCTCACTCATATAACTCAGACACTGCTGTTCTCCATCAGATACGCAGGTCCTGCTGTCGTCACTCAGATAACAGACACTACTGTTCTGCATCAGATACTCAGGACCTGCTGTCGTCACTCAGATAACACAGTCGCTTCTATTCCGCAACAAATACTGAGGTCCGGATGTCCTCACCCAGATACACAGGGACCGCTATTCTCCATCAGATGCGCAGAGTTTGCTGTCCTCACTCAGATACACAGTCACTGCTGTTCATCATCAGATACGCAGTGCCTGCTGTCCTCACTCAGATACACTGACACTGCTGTTCTCCATCAGATGCGCAGGTTCTGCTGTCCTCACTCAGATAACACAGACACTGCTGTTCTCCAATAGATACGGAGGTCCTGCTGTCCTCCCTCAGATAACACAGACACTGCTGTTCTCCAATAGATACGGAGGTACTGCTGTCCTCACTCGGATAACACAGACAGTGCTGTTCTCCATCAGATCCGCAGGTCATGCTGTCCTCACTCAGATAACACTGACACTGCTGTTCTCCAATAGATACGGAGATCCTTTTGTCCTCACTCAATTAGCACAGACACTGCTGTTCACCATCAGATCCGCAGGTCATGCTGTCCTCACTCAGATAACACTGGCACTGCGGTATTCCATCAGATACGCAGGTCCTGCTGTCGTCACTCAGATAACGCAGACACTTCTGTTCTGCATCTGATACTCAGGACCTGCTGTCGTCACTCAGATAACACAGACACTTCTGTTCCGCATCAGATACTGCGGTCATGCTGTCCTCACTCAGATAACACTGACACTGCTGTA
Organism: Hemiscyllium ocellatum; assembly: GCF_020745735.1. Classification (NCBI taxonomy): domain Eukaryota; kingdom Metazoa; phylum Chordata; class Chondrichthyes; order Orectolobiformes; family Hemiscylliidae; genus Hemiscyllium; species Hemiscyllium ocellatum. Next base: position 9,992,955 of record NC_083453.1, on the reverse strand, counting down.
CTCCATCAGATACGCAGGTCCTGCTGTCCTCCCTCAGATCACACAGACACTGCTGTTCTCCATCGGATATGCAGCTCCTGCTGTCATCAGTCTGATTCACGGGGACATCTGTTCTCCATCACATATGCAGGTCCTGCTGTCCTCACTCAGATAACACAGACAGGGCTGTTCTCCATCAGATCCGCAGGTCCTGCTGTCCTCACTCAGATAACACTGGCACTGCGGTATTCCATCAGATACGAAGGTCCTTTTGTCCTCACTCAGATAACAAAGACACTGCTATTCTCCATTAGATATGCAGATGCTGCTGTCCTCAATCAGATAACTCAGACACTGCTGTTCTCCATCAGATACGCAGGTCCTTCTGTCGTCACTCAGATAACACAGGCACTACTGTTCTGCATCAGATACTCAGGACCTGCTGTCGTCACTCAGATAACGCAGACACTTCTGTTCTGCATCTGATACTCAGGACCTGCTGTCGTCACTCAGATAACACAGACACTTCTGTTCCGCATCAAATACTGCGGTCATGCTGTCCTCACTCAGATAACACTGACACTGCTGTACTCCACCAGATACGCAGGTCCTGCTGTCCTCCCTCAGATCACACAGACACTGCTGTTCTCCATCAGATATGCAGCTCCTGCTGTCATCAGTCTGATTCACGGGGACATCTGTTCTCCATCACATATGCAGGTCCTGCTGTCCTCACTCAGATAACACAGACACTGTTGTACTCCATCAGATACGAAGGTCCTTTTGTCCTCACTCAGATAACAAAGACACTGCTATTCTCCATTAGATACGCAGATCCTGCTGTCCTCACTCAGATAACTCAGACTCTGCTGTTCTCAATCAGAAATGCAGGTCCTGCTGTCGTCACTCGGATAACACAGACACTGCTGTTCTGCATCAGATACGCAGGTTCTGCTGTCCTCACTCAGATAACACAGACACTGCGGTATTCCATCAGATACGAAGGTCCTTTTGTCCTCACTCAGATAACAAAGACACTGCTATTCTCCATTAGATATGCAGATGCTGCTGTCATCACTCAGATAACTCAGACACTGCTGTTCTCCATCAGATACGCAGGTCCTTCTGTCGTCACTCAGATAACACAGGCACTACTGTTCTGCATCAGATACTCAGGACCTGCTGTCGTCACTCAGATAACACAAAACACTGCGGTTCTCCATCAGATACGGAGATCCTGCTGTCCTCACTCAGATAACACAGACACTGCTGTTCTCCATCAGATACGCAGATCCTGCTGTCCTCACTCAGATAACACTGACACTGCTGTCCTCCAATAGATACGGAGGTCCTGCTGTCCTCACTCAGATAACAAAGACACTGCTGTTCTCCATCGGATCTGCCGGTCATGCTGTCCTCACTCAGATAACATAGACACTGCTTTTCTCCAACAGATACGCAGCTCCTTATGTCCTCACTCAGATACGCAGGGACGGCTGTTCTCCATAAGATACGCAGGGCCTGCTGTCGTCACTCAGATAACACAGACACTACTGTTCTGCATCAGATACGCAGGTTCTGCTGTCCTCACTCAGATAACACAGACACTGCTGTTCTCCAATAGATACGCAGATCCTGCTGTCCTCACTCAGGTAACACAGACACTGCTGTTCTCCAATAGATACGGAGGTCCTGCTGTCCTCACTCAGATAACATATACACTGCTGTTCTCCACCTGATACGCAACTCCTGATGTCCTCACCCAGATACGCAGGGACGGCTGTTCTCCATCAGATACGCAGGCCCTGAGGTCCTCACTCAGATACACAGACACTGCTGATCTCCATGAGATACGCAGGTTCTGCTGTCCTCACTCAGATAACACAGACACTGCTGTTCTCCATCAGATACGCAGATCCTGCTGTCCTCACTCAGATAACACTGACACTGCTGTCCTCCAATAGATACGGAGGTCCTGCTGTCCTCACTCAGATAACAAAGACACTGCTGTTCTCCATCGGATCTGCCGGTCATGCTGTCCTCACTCAGATAACATAGACACTGCTTTTCTCCAACAGATACGCAGCTCCTTATGTCCTCACTCAGATACGCAGGGACGGCTGTTCTCCATCAGATGCGCAGAGTTTGCTGTCCTCACTCAGATACACAGACACTGCTATTCTCCATGAGATACGCAGTGCCTGCTGTCCTCACTCAGATACACAGACACTGTTGTTCTCTATCGGATACGCTTGTCCTGCTGTCATCGGTCTGAAGCACTGTGACATCTGTTCTCCATCAGATATATGGTTCTGCTGTCCTCACTCAGATAACACAGACAATGCTGCATTCCATCAGATACGAAAGTCCTGCTGTCCTCACTCAGAAAACACAGATTCCTGTTCTCCATCAGATACACAGGTCCTGCTGTCCTCACTCAGATAACAAAGACACTGCTATTCGCCATTAGATATGCAGATCCTGGTGTCCTCACTCAGATAACGCAGACACTGCTATTCTCCATTAGATATGCAGATGCTGCTGTCCTCACTCAGATAACTCAGACACTGCTGTTCTCCATCAGATACGCAGGTCCTGCTGTCGTCACTCAGACAACGCAGACACTGCTGTTCTGCATCTGATACTCAGGACCTGCTGTCGTCACTCAGATAACACAGACACTTCTGTTCCGCATCAGATACTGCGGTCATGCTGTCCTCACTCAGATGACACTGACACTGCTGTACTCCATCAGATACGCAGGTCCTGCTGTCCTCACTCAGATAACACAGACACTGTTGTACTCCATCAGATACGAAGGTCCTTTTGTCCTCACTCAGATAACAAAGACACTGCTATTCTCCATTAGATACGCAGATCCTGCTGTCCTCACTCAGATAACTCAGACTCTGCTGTTCTCAATCAGAAATGCAGGTCCTGCTGTCGTCACTCGGATAACACAGACACTGCTGTTCTGCATCAGATACGCAGGTTCTGCTGTCCTCACTCAGATAACACAGACACTGCTGTTCTGCATCAGATACGCAGGTCCTGCTGTCCTCACTCAGATAACAAAGACACTGCTATTCTCCATTTGATACGCAGATCCTGCTGTCCTCACTCATATAACTCAGACACTGCTGTTCTCCATCAGATACGCAGGTCCTGCTGTCGTCACTCAGATAACAGACACTACTGTTCTGCATCAGATACTCAGGACCTGCTGTCGTCACTCAGATAACACAGTCACTTCTATTCTGCAACAAATACTGAGGTCCTGATGTCCTCACCCAGATAGAGAGGGACCGCTATTCTCCATCAGATGCGCAGAGTTTGCTGTCCTCACTCAGATACACAGTCACTGCTGTTCTTCATCAGATACGCAGTGCCTGCTGTCCTCACTCAGATACACTGACACTGCTGTTCTCCATCAGATGCGCAGGTTCTGCTGTCCTCACTCAGATAACACAGACACTGCTGTTCTCCAATAGATACGGAGGTCCTGCTGTCCTCCCTCAGATAACACAGACACTGCTGTTCTCCAATAGATACGGAGGTCCTGCTGTCCTCACTCGGATAACACAGACAGTGCTGTTCTCCATCAGATCCGCAGGTCATGCTGTCCTCACTCAGATAACACTGACACTGCTGTTCTCCAATAGATACGGAGATCCTTTTGTCCTCACTCAATTCGCACAGACACTGCAGTTCACCATCAGATCCGCAGGTCATGCTGTCCTCACTCAGATAACACTGGCACTGCGGTATTCCATCAGATACGAAGGTCCTTTTGTCCTCACTCAGATAACAAAGACACTGCTATTCTCCATTAGATATGCAGATGCTGCTGTCCTCACTCAGATAACTCAGACACTGCTGTTCTCCATCAGATACGCAGGTCCTTCTGTCGTCACTCAGATAACACAGGCACTACTGTTCTGCATCAGATACTCAGGACCTGCTGTCGTCACTCAGATAACACAAAACACTGCGGTTCTCCATCAGATACGGAGATCCTGCTGTCCTCACTCAGATAACACAGACACTGCTGTTCTCCATCGGATCTGCCGGTCATGCTGTCCTCACTCAGATAACATAGACACTGCTTTTCTCAAACAGATACGCAGCTCCTTATGTCCTCACTCAGATACGCAGGGACGGCTGTTCTCCATAAGATACGCAGGGCCTGCTGTCGTCACTCAGATAACACAGACACTACTGTTCTCCATCAGATACGCAGGTTCTGCTGTCCTCACTCAGATAACACAGACCCTGCTGTTCTCCAATAGATACGCAGATCCTGCTGTCCTCACTCAGATAACACAGACACTGCTGTTCTCCAATAGATACGGAGGTCCTGCTGTCCTCACTCAGATAACATATACACTGCTGTTCTCCACCTGATACGCAACTCCTGATGTCCTCACCCAGATACGCAGGGTCGGCTGTTCTCCATCAGATACGCAGGCCCTGAGGTCCTCACTCAGATACACAGACACTGCTGTTCTCCATGAGATACGCAGGTTCTGCTGTCCTCACTCAGATACACAGACACTGTTGTTCTCCATCGGATACGCATGCCCTGCTGTCATCAGTCTGAAGCACTGTGACATCTGTTCTCCATCAGATATATGGTTCTGCTGTCCTCACTCAGATAACACAGACAATGCTGCATTCCATCAGATACGAAAGTCCTCCTGTCCTCACTCAGAAAACACAGATTCCTGTTCTCCATCATATACACAGGTCCTGCTGTCCTCACTCAGATAACAAAGACACTGCTATTCGCCATTAGATATGCAGATCCTGGTGTCCTCACTCAGATAACTCAGACACTGCTATTCTCCATTAGATATGCAGATGCTGCTGTCCTCACTCAGATAACTCAGACACTGCTGTTCTCCATCAGATACGCAGGTCCTGCTGTCGTCACTCAGATAACGCAGACACTTCTGTTCTGCATCTGATACTCAGGACCTGCTGTCGTCACTCAGATAACACAGACACTTCTGTTCCGCATCAGATACTGCGGTCATGCTGTCCTCACTCAGATAACACTGACACTGCTGTACTCCATCAGATACGCAGGTCCTGCTGTCCTCCCTCAGATCACACAGACACTGCTGTTCTCCATCGGATATGCAGCTCCTGCTGTCATCAGTCTGATTAACGGGGACATCTGTTCTCCATCACATATGCAGCTCCTGCTGTCGTCACTCAGATAACACAGACAGTGCTGTTCTCCATCAGATCCGCAGGTCCTGCTGTCCTCACTCAGATAACACTGACACTGCTGTTCTCCAATAGATACGGAGATCCTTTTGTCCTCACTCAATTAGCACAGACACTGCTGTTCACCATCAGATCCGCAGGTCATGCTGTCCTCTCTCAGATAACACTGGCACTGCGGTATTCCATCAGATACGAATGTCCTTTTGTCCTCACTCAGATAACAAAGACACTGCTATTCTCCATTAGATATGCAGATGCTGCTGTCCTCACTCAGATAACTCAGACTCTGCTGTTCTCAATCAGAAATGCAGGTCCTGCTGTCGTCACTCAGATAACACAGGCACTGCTGTTCTGCATCAGATACGCAGGTTCTGCTGTCCTCACTCAGATAACACAGACACTGCTGTTCTCCATCAGATACGCAGGTCCTGCTGTCCTCACTCAGATAACAAAGACACTGCTATTCTCCATTTGATACGCAGATCCTGCTGTCCTCACTCATATAACTCAGACACTGCTGTTCTCCATCAGATACGCAGGTCCTGCTGTCGTCACTCAGATAACAGACACTACTGTTCTGCATCAGATACTCAGGACCTGCTGTCGTCACTCAGATAACACAGTCACTTCTATTCCGCAACAAATACTGAGGTCCTGATGTCCTCACCCAGATAGAGAGGGACCGCTATTCTCCATCAGATGCGCAGAGTTTGCTGTCCTCACTCAGATACACAGTCACTGCTGTTCTTCATCAGATACGCAGTGCCTGCTGTCTTCACTCAGATACACTGACACTGCTGTTCTCCATCAGATGCGCAGGTTCTGCTGTCCTCACTCAGATAACACTGACACTGCTGTTCTCCAATAGATACGGAGATCCTTTTGTCCTCACTCAATTAGCACAGACACTGCTGTTCACCATCAGATCCGCAGGTCATGCTGTCCTCACTCAGATAACACTGGCACTGCGGTATTCCATCAGATACGAAGGTCCTTTTGTCCTCACTCAGATAACAAAGACACTGCTTTCTCCATTAGATATGCAGATGCTGCTGTCCTCACTCAGATAACTCAGACACTGCTGTTCTCTATCAGATACGCAGGTCCTTCTGTCGTCACTCAGATAACACAGGCACTACTGTTCTGCATCAGATACGCAGGTTCTGCTGTCCTCACTCAGATAACACAGACACTGCTGTTCTCCATCGGATCTGCCGGTCATGCTGTCCTCACTCAGATAACATAGACACTGCTTTTCTCCAACAGATACGCAGCTCCTTATGTCCTCACTCAGATACGCAGGGACGGCTGTTCTCCATAAGATACGCAGGGCCTGCTGTCGTTACTCAGATAACACAGACACTACTGTTCTCCATCAGATACGCAGGTTCTGCTGTCCTCACTCAGATAACACAGACACTGCTGTTCTCCAATAGATACGCAGATCCTGCTGTCCTCACTCAGATAACACAGACACTGCTGTTCTCCAATAGATATGCAGATCCTGGTGTCCTCACTCAGATAACTCAGACACTGCTATTCTCCATTAGATATGCAGATGCTGCTGTCCTCACTCAGATAACTCAGACACTGCTGTTCTCCATCAGATACGCAGGTCCTTCTGTCGTCACTCAGATAACACAGGCACTACAGTTCTGCATCAGATACTCAGGACCTGCTGTCGTCACTCAGATAACACAAAACACTGCGGTTCTCCATCAGATACGGAGATCCTGCTGTCCTCACTCAGATAACACAGACACTGCTGTTCTCCATCAGATACGCAGATCCTGCTGTCCTCACTCAGATAACACTGACACTGCTGTCCTCCAATAGATACGGAGGTCCTGCTGTCCTCACTCAGATAACAAAGACACTGCTGTTCTCCATCGGATCTGCCGGTCATGCTGTCCTCACTCAGATAACATAGACACTGCTGTTCTCCATCAGATACGCAGATCCTTATGTCCTCACTCAGATACGCAGGGACGGCTGTTCTCCATAAGATACGCAGGTCCTGCTGTCGTCACTCAGATAACACAGACACTACTGTTCTCCATCAGATACGCAGGTTCTGCTGTCCTCACTCAGATAACATAGACACTGCTGTTCTCCAATAGATACGCAGATCCTGCTGTCCTCACTCAGATAACACAGACACTGCTGTTCTCCAATAGATACGGAGGTCCTGCTGTCCTCACTCAGATAACATAGACACTGCTGTTCTCCACCTGATACGCAACTCCTGATGTCCTCACCCAGATACGCAGGGACGGCTGTTCTCCATCAGATACGCAGGCCCTGAGGTCCTCACTCAGATACACAGACACTGCTGTTCTCCATGAGATACGCAGGTTCTGCTGTCCTCACTCAGATACACAGACACTGTTGTTCTCCATCGGATACGCATGTCCTGCTGTCATCAGTCTGAGGCACTGTGACATCTGTTCTCCATCAGATATATGGTTCTGCTGTCCTCACTCAGATAACACAGACAATGCTGCATTCCATCAGATACGAAAGTCCTGCTGTCCTCACTCAGAAAACACAGATTCCCGTTCTCCATATACACAGGTCCTGCTGTCCTCACTCAGATAACAAAGACACTGCTATTCGCCATTAGATATGCAGATCCTGGTGTCCTCACTCAGATAACTCAGACACTGCAATTCTCCATTAGATATGCAGATCCTGCTGTCCTCACTCAGATAACTCAGACACTTCTGTTCTCCATCAGATACGCAGGTCCTGCTGTCGTCACTCAGACAACGCAGACACTGCTGTTCTGCATCTGATACTCAGGACCTGCTGTCGTCACTCAGATAACGCAGACACTTCTGTTCTGCATCTGATACTCAGGACCTGCTGTCGTCACTCAGATAACACAGACACTTCTGTTCTGCATCAGATACTGCGGTCATGCTGTCCTCACTCAGATAACACTGACACTGCTGTACTCCATCAGATACGCAGGTCCTGCTGTCCTCCCTCAGATCACACAGACACTGCTGTTCTCCATCGGATATGCCGCTCCTGCTGTCATCAGTCTGATTCACGGGGACATCTGTTCTCCATCACATATGCAGGTCCTGCTGTCCTCACGCAGATAACACAGACACTGTTGTACTCCATCAGATACGAAGGTCCTTTTGTCCTCACTCAGATAACAAAGACACTGCGATCCTCCATTAGATACGCAGATCCTGCTGTCCTCACTCAGATAACTCAGACTCTGCTGTTCTCAATCAGAAACGCAGGTCCTGCTGTCGTCACTCGGATAACACAGACACTGCTGTTCTGCATCAGATACTCAGGACCTGCTGTCGTCACTCAGATAACACAGTCACCGCTGTTCTTCATCTGATACACAGGGTCTGCTGTCCTCACTCAGATACACAGTCACTGCTGTTCTCCATTAGATACGCAGATCCTGCTGTCCTCACTCAGATAACTCAGACACTGCTATTCTCCATCAGATACTCAGGACCTGCTGTCGTCACTCAGATAACACAGGCACTTCTGTTCCGCATCAGATACTGCGGTCATGCTGTCCTCACTCAGATAACACTGACACTGCTGTACTCCATCAGATACGCAGGTCCTGCTGTCCTCCCTCAGATCACACAGACACTGCGGTTCTCCATCAGATACGCAGGCCCTGAGGTCCTCACTCAGATACACAGACACTGCTGTTCTCCATGAGATACGCAGGTTCTGCTGTCCTCACTCAGATACACAGACACTGTTGTTCTCCATCGGATACGCATGTCCTGCTGTCATCAGTCTGAGGCACTGTGACATCTGTTCTCCATCAGATATATGGTTCTGCTGTCCTCACTCAGATAACACAGACAATGCTGCATTCCATCAGATACGAAAGTCCTGCTGTCCTCACTCAGAAAACACAGATTCCCGTTCTCCATCATATACACAGGTCCTGCTGTCCTCACTCAGATAACAAAGACACTGCTGTTCTCCATCGGATCTGCCGGTCATGCTGTCCTCACTCAGATAACATAGACACTGCTTTTCTCCAACAGATACGCAGCTCCTTATGTCCTCACTCAGATACGCAGGGACGGCTGTTCTCCATAAGATACGCAGGGCCTGCTGTCGTCACTCAGATAACACAGACACTACTGTTCTCCATCAGATACGCAGGTTCTGCTGTCCTCACTCAGATAACACAGACACTGCTGTTCTCCAATAGATACGCAGATCCTGCTGTCCTCACTCAGATAACACAGACACTGCTGTTCTCCAATAGATACGGAGGTCCTGCTGTCCTCACTCAGATAACATAGACACTGCTGTTCTCCACCTGATACGCAACTCCTGATGTCCTCACCCAGATACGCAGGGACGGCTGTTCTCCATCAGATACGCAGGCCCTGAGGTCCTCACTCAGATACACAGACACTGCTGTTCTCCATGAGATACGCAGGTTCTGCTGTCCTCACTCAGATACACAGACACTGTTGTTCTCCATCGGATACGCATGTCCTGCTGTCATCAGTCTGAGGCACTGTGACATCTGTTCTCCATCAGATATATGGTTCTGCTGTCCTCACTCAGATAACACAGACAATGCTGCATTCCATCAGATACGAAAGTCCTGCTGTCCTCACTCAGAAAACACAGATTCCCGTTCTCCATCATATACACAGGTCCTGCTGTCCTCACTCAGATAACAAAGACACTGCTATTCTACATTAGATATGCAGATCCTGGTGTCCTCACTCAGATAACTCAGACACTGCTATTCTCCATTAGATATGCAGATGCTGCTGTCCTCACTCAGATAACTCAGACACTGCTGTTCTCCATCAGATACGCAGGTCCTTCTGTCGTCACTCAGATAACACAGGCACTACAGTTCTGCATCAGATACTCAGGACCTGCTGTCGTCACTCAGATAACACAAAACACTGCGGTTCTCCATCAGATACGGAGATCCTGCTGTCCTCACTCAGATAACACAGACACTGCTGTTCTCCATCAGATACGCAGATCCTGCTGTCCTCACTCAGATAACACTGACACTGCTGTCCTCCAATAGATACGGAGGTCCTGCTGTCCTCACTCAGATAACAAAGACACTGCTGTTCTCCATCGGATCTGCCGGTCATGCTGTCCTCACTCAGATAACATAGACACTGCTGTTCTCCATCAGATACGCAGATCCTTATGTCCTCACTCAGATACGCAGGGACGGCTGTTCTCCATAAGATACACAGGTCCTGCTGTCCTCACTCAGATAACAAAGACACTGCTATTCGCCATTAGATATGCAGATCCTGGTGTCCTCACTCAGATAACTCAGACACTGCAATTCTCCATTAGATATGCAGATCCTGCTGTCCTCACTCAGATAACTCAGACACTTCTGTTCTCCATCAGATACGCAGGTCCTGCTGTCGTCACTCAGACAACGCAGACACTGCTGTTCTGCATCTGATACTCAGGACCTGCTGTCGTCACTCAGATAACGCAGACACTTCTGTTCTGCATCTGATACTCAGGACCTGCTGTCGTCACTCAGATAACACAGACACTTCTGTTCTGCATCAGATACTGCGGTCATGCTGTCCTCACTCAGATAACACTGACACTGCTGTACTCCATCAGATACGCAGGTCCTGCTGTCCTCCCTCAGATCACACAGACACTGCTGTTCTCCATCGGATATGCCGCTCCTGCTGTCATCAGTCTGATTCACGGGGACATCTGTTCTCCATCACATATGCAGGTCCTGCTGTCCTCACTCAGATAACACAGACACTGTTGTACTCCATCAGATACGAAGGTCCTTTTGTCCTCACTCAGATAACAAAGACACTGCGATCCTCCATTAGATACGCAGATCCTGCTGTCCTCACTCAGATAACTCAGACTCTGCTGTTCTCCATCAGATACGCAGGTTCTGCTGTCCTCACTCAGATAACACAGACACTACTGTTCTCCATCAGATACGCAGGTTCTGCTGTCCTCACTCAGATAACACAGACACTGCTGTTCTCCAATAGATACGCAGATCCTGCTGTCCTCACTCAGATAACACAGACACTGCTGTTCTCCAATAGATACGGAGGTCCTGCTGTCCTCACTCAGATAACATAGACACTGCTGTTCTCCACCTGATACGCAACTCCTGATGTCCTCACCCAGATACGCAGGGACGGCTGTTCTCCATCAGATACGCAGGCCCTGAGGTCCTCACTCAGATACACAGACACTGCTGTTCTCCATGAGATACGCAGGTTCTGCTGTCCTCACTCAGATACACAGACACTGTTGTTCTCCATCGGATACGCATGTCCTGCTGTCATCAGTCTGAAGCACTGTGACATCTGTTCTCCATCAGATATATGGTTCTGCTGTCCTCACTCAGATAACACAGATTCCCGTTCTCCATATACACAGGTCCTGCTGTCCTCACTCAGATAACAAAGACACTGCTATTCGCCATTAGATATGCAGATCCTGGTGTCCTCACTCAGATAACTCAGACACTGCAATTCTCCATTAGATATGCAGATCCTGCTGTCCTCACTCAGATAACTCAGACACTTCTGTTCTCCATCAGATACGCAGGTCCTGCTGTCGTCACTCAGACAACGCAGACACTGCTGTTCTGCATCTGATACTCAGGACCTGCTGTCGTCACTCAGATAACGCAGACACTTCTGTTCTGCATCTGATACTCAGGACCTGCTGTCGTCACTCAGATAACACAGACACTTCTGTTCTGCATCAGATACTGCGGTCATGCTGTCCTCACTCAGATAACACTGACACTGCTGTACTCCATCAGATACGCAGGTCCTGCTGTCCTCCCTCAGATCACACAGACACTGCTGTTCTCCATCGGATATGCCGCTCCTGCTGTCATCAGTCTGATTCACGGGGACATCTGTTCTCCATCACATATGCAGGTCCTGCTGTCCTCACTCAGATAACACAGACACTGTTGTACTCCATCAGATACGAAGGTCCTTTTGTCCTCACTCAGATAACAAAGACACTGCGATCCTCCATTAGATACGCAGATCCTGCTGTCCTCACTCAGATAACTCAGACTCTGCTGTTCTCAATCAGAAACGCAGGTCCTGCTGTCGTCACTCGGATAACACAGACACTGCTGTTCTGCATCAGATACTCAGGACCTGCTGTCCTCACTCAGATACACAGTCACTGCTGTTCTCCATTAGATACGCAGATCCTGCTGTCCTCACTCAGATAACTCAGACACTGCTATTCTCCATCAGATACTCAGGACCTGCTGTCGTCACTCAGATAACACAGGCACTTCTGTTCCGCATCAGATACTGCGGTCATGCTGTCCTCACTCAGATAACACTGACACTGCTGTACTCCATCAGATACGCAGGTCCTGCTGTCCTCCCTCAGATCACACAGACACTGCGGTTCTCCATCAGACATGCAGCTCCTGCTGTCCTCACTCAGATACACAGACACTGATGTTCTCCATGAGATACGCAGGTCCTGCTGTCCTCACTCAGATACACAGACACTGCTGTTCTCCTTCGGATACGCATGTCCTGCTGTCATCAGTCTGATTCACGGGGATATCTGTTCTCCATCAGATACGCAGGTCCTGCTGTCCTCACTCAGATAACACAGACACTGCTGTACTCCATCAGATATGAAGGTCCTTTTGTCCACACTCAGATAACAAAGACACTGCTATTCTCCATTAGATACGCAGATGCTGCTGTCCTCACTCAGATAACTCAGACACTGCTATTCTCCATCAGATACGAAGGGCCTGCTGTCGTCACTCGGATAACACAGACACTGCTGTTCCCATCAGATACGCAGGTCCTGCTGTCATCACTCAGATAAATCAGACACTGCTGTTCTGAATCAGATACTCAGGACCTGCTGTCGTCACTCAGATAACACAGACACTGCTGTTCTCCATGAGATATGCAGGTCCTGCTGTCCTCACTCAGATACACAGACACTGCTGTTCTCCATTAAATACGCATGTCCTGCTGTCATCAGTCTGATGCACTGTGACATCTGTTCTCCATCAGATACATGGTCCTGCTGTCCTCACTCAGATAACACAGGCAATGCTGTACTCCATCAGATACGCAAGTCCTGCTGTCCTCACTCAGATAACTCAGACACTGCTGTTCTCCATCAGATACGCAGGACCTGCTGTCGTCACTCAGATAACACAGACACTGCTGTTCTGCATCAAATACTCAGGACCTGCTGTCCTCACTCAGATAACACAGTCACTGCTGTTCTTCATCGGATACACAGGGTCTGCTGTCCTCACTCAGATACACAGTCACTGCTGTTCTTCATCAGATACGCAGTGCCTGCTGTCCTCACTCAGATACACAGACACTGCTGTTCTCCATCAGATACGCAGGTTCTGCTGTCCTCACTCAGAGAACACAGACACTGCTGTTCTCCATCAGATACGCAGGTCCTGCTGTCCTCACTCAGATAACAAAGACACTGCTATTCTCCATTAGATACGCAGATCCTGCTGTCCTCACTCAGATAACTCAGACACTGCTGTTCTCCATCAGATACGCAGGTCCTGCTGTCGTCACTCAGATAGCACAGACACTGCTGTTCTCCATCAGATACGCAGTTCCGGCTGTCGTCACTCAGATAACACAGATACTGCTGTTCGCCATCAGGTACGCAGGTCCTGCTGTCATCACTCAGCTAACTCAGACACTTCTGTTCTGCATCAGATACTCAGGACCTGCTGTTGTCACTCAGATAAATCAGACACTGCTGTTTTCCATCAGATATGCAGCTCCTGATGTCCTCACTCAGATACGCAGGGACGGCTGTTCTCCAATAGATACGCAGGCCCTGCTGTCCTCACGCAGATAACACTGACGCTGCTGTTCTCCATGAGATACGCAGGTCCTGCTATCCTCACTCAGATACACAGACACTGCTGTTCTCCATTAAATACGCATGTCCTGCTGTCATCAGTCTGATGCACTGTGACATCTGTTCTCCATCAGATACATGGTCCTGCTGTCCTCACTCAGATAACACAGGCAATGCTGTACTCCATCAGATACGCAGGTCCTGCTGTCGTCACTCAGAAAACACAGACACTGCTGTTCTGCATCAGATACTCAGGAGCTGCAGCCGTCACTCAGATAAATCAGACACTGCTGTTCTTCATCAGATACGCAGTGCCTGCTGTCCTCACTCAGATAACACTGACACTGCTGTACTCCATTAGATACGCAGGTCCTGCTGTCCTCACTCAGATCACGCACACACTGCTGTTCTGCATCAGATACGCAGCTCCTGCTGTCCTCATTCAGGTACACAGACACTGCTGTCCTCCATGAGATACGCAGGTCCTGCTGTCCTCACTCAGAAACACAGACACTGCTGTTCTCCATCGGATACGCATGTCATGCTGTCCTCACTCAGAAAACACACACTCCTGTTCTCCATCAGATACGAAGGTCCTGCTGTCCTCAATCAGATAACTCAGACACTTCTGTTCTCCATCAGATACTGAGGTCCTGATGTCCTCACTCACATATACAGGGACCGCTGTTCTCCATCGGATACGCAGGGTCTGCTGTCCACACTCAGATAACTCAGACACTGCTGTTCTCCATCAGATACGCAGCTCCTGCTGTCCTCACTCAGATACACAGTCACTGCTGTTCTTCATCAGATACGCAGTGCCTGCTGTCCTCACTCAGATACACACACACTGCTGTTCTCCATCAGATACGCAGGGTCTGCGGTTCTCACTCAGATACACAGTCACTGCTGTTCTTCATCAGATACGCAGCTCCTGCTGTCCTCACTCAGATACACAGTCACTGCTGTTCTTCATCAGATACGCAGGTCCTGCTGTCCTCACTCAGATAACACACACTCCAGTTCTCCATCTGATACGTAGGTCCTGCTGTCCTCACTCAGATAACAAAGACACTGCTATTCTCCATTAGAATCGCAGATCCTGCTGTCCTCACTCATATAACTCAGACACTGCTGTTCTCCATCAGATACGCAGGTCCTGCTGTCGTCACTCAGATAACACAGACACTACTGTTCTGCATCAGATACTCAGGACCTGCTGTCGTCACTCAGATAACACAGTCACTTCTATTCCGCAACAAATACTGAGGTCCTGATGTCCTCACCCAGATAGAGAGGGACCGCTATTCTCCATCAGATGCGCAGAGTTTGCTGTCCTCACTCAGATACACAGTCACTGCTGTTCTTCATCAGATACGCAGTGCCTGCTGTCCTCACTCAGATACACAGACACTGCTGTTCTCCATCAGATACGCAGGTTCTGCGGTCCTCACTCAGATAACACAGACACTGCTGTTCTCCAATAGATACGGAGGTCCTGCTGTCCTCACTCAGATAACACAGACACTGCTGTTCTCCATCAGATACGCAGGTCATGCTGTCCTCACTCAGATAACACTGACACTGCTGTTCTCCATCAGATCCGCAGCTCCTGCTATCCTCACTCAGATACATAGACACTGCTGTTCTCCATGAGATACGCAGATCCTGCTGTCCTCACTCTGATAACACAGACACTGCTGTTCTCCAATAGATATGGAGGTTCTTTTGTCCTCACTCAATTAGCACCGACACTGCTGTTCACCATCAGATCCGCAGGTCATGCTGTCCTCACTCAGATAACACTGGCACTGCGGTATTCCATCAGATACGAAGGTCCTTTTGTCCTCACTCAGATAACAAAGACACTGCTATTCTCCATCAGATATGCAGATGCTGCTGTCCTCACTCAGATAACTCAGACACTGCTGTTCTCCATCAGATACGCAGGTCCTGCTGTCGTCACTCAGATAACACAGGCACTGCTGTTCTCCATCAGATACTCAGGACCTGCTGTCGTCACTCACATAACACAAAACACTGCGGTTCTCCATCAGATACGGAGATCCTGCTGTCCTCACTCAGATAACACAGACACTGCTGTTCTCCATCAGATACGCAGGTTCTGCTGTCCTCACTCAGATAACACAGACACTGCTGTTCTCCATCAGATACGCAGATCCTGCTGTCCTCACTCAGATAACACAGACACTGCTGTTCTCCAATAGATACGGAGGTCATGCTGTCCTCACTCAGATAACATAGACACTGCTGTTCTCCACCTGATACGCAACTCCTGATGTCCTCACCCAGATACGCAGGTCCTGCTGTCCTCCCTCAGATCACACAGACACTGCGATTCTCCATCAGATATGCAGCTCCTGCTGTCCTCATTCAGATACACAGACACTGCTGTTCTCCATCGGATACGCATGTCATGCTGTCCTCACTCAGAAAACACACACTCCTGTTCTCCATCGGATACGCATGTCCTGCTGTCATCAGCCTGATGCACGGTGAAATCTGTTCTCCATCAGATACATGGTCCTGCTGTCCTCACTGAGATAACACAGACAATGCTGTACTCCATCAGATATGCAGGTCCTGCTGTCCTCACTCAGATAACACACACTCCTGTTCTCCATCAAATACGCAGGTCCTGCTGTCCTCACTCAGATAACAAAGACACTGCTATTCTCCATTTGATACGCAGATCCTGCTGTTCTCACTTAGATAACTCAGACACTGCTGTTCTGCATCAGATACTGAGGTCCTGCTGTCGTCACTCAGATACACAGGGACCGCTGTTCTCCATCAGATACGCAGAGTCTGCTGTCCTCACTCAGATACACCGACACTGCTGTTCTCCATCGGATACGCAGGTCCTTTTGTCCTCACTCAATTAACACAGACACTGCGGTTCTCCATCAGATACGCAGCTTCTGCTGTCCTCAGTCAGATACATACACACTGCTGTTCTCCCTGAGATACGCAAGTCCTGCTGTCCTCACTCAGACTGCACAGACACTGCTGTTCTCCATCAGATACGCAAGTCCTGCTGTCCTCACTCAGACTGCACAAACACTGCTGTTCTCCATCAGGTACGCAGGTCCTGCTGTCGTCACTGAGATAACACTGACACTGCTTTTCTGCATCAGATACGCAGGTCCTGCTGACCTCACTGAGATAACAAAGGCATTACTATTCTCCATTAGATACGCAGATCCTGCTGTCTTCACTCAGATAACTCAGACACTGCTGTTCTCCATCAGATACGCAGGTCCTGCTGTCGTCACTCAGATAACACAGACACTGCTGTTCTCCATCAGATACGCAGGTCCTGCTGTCGTCACTCAGATAACACAGACACTGCTTTTCAGCATCAGATATGCAGGTTCTGCTGTCCTCACTCAGACGACACAGACACTGCAGTTCTCCATTAGATACGCACGTCCTGCTGTCCTCACTCAGATACACAGACGATGCTGTTCTCCATCAGATACGCAGTGCCTGCTGTCCTCGCTCAGACAACACAGACACTGCGGATCTCCATCAGATACGCAGATCCTGCTGTCCTCACTCATATAACACAGACACTGGTGTCCTCCAATAGATACGGAGGTCCTGCTGTCCTCACTCAGATAACAAAGACACTGCTGTTCTCCATCGGATATGCAGGTCATGCTGTCCTCACTCAGATAACATAGACACTGCTGTTCTCCAACAGATACGCAGCTCCTTATGTCCTCACTCAGATAACACAGACACTGCTGTTCTCCAATAGATACGGAGGTCCTGCTGTCCTCACTCAGATAACATAGACACTGCTGTTCTCCACCTGATACGCAACTCCTGATGTCCTCACCCAGATACGCAGGGACGGCTGTTCTCCATCAGATACGCAGGCCCTGAGGTCCTCACTCAGATAACAAAGACACTGCTATTCTCCATTAGATACGCAGATCCTGCTGTCCTCACTCAGATAACTCAGACACTGCTGTACTCCATTAGATACGCAGGTCCTGCTGTCCTCACTCAGATACACAGACACTGCTGTTCTCCATGAGATACGCAGGTTCTGCTGTCCTCACTCAGATACACAGACACTGTTGTTCTCCATCGGATACGCATGTCCTGCTGTCATCAGTCTGAAGCACTGTGACATCTGTTCTCCATCAGATATATGGTTCTGCTGTCCTCACTCAGATAACACAGACAATGCTGCACTCCATCAGATACGAAAGTCCTGCTGTCCTCACTCAGAAAACACAGATTCCTGTTCTCCATCAGATACGCAGGTCCTGCTGTCCTCACTCAGATAACAAAGACACTGCTATTCTCCATTAGATATGCAGATCCTGGTGTCCTCACTCAGATAACTCAGACACTGCTATTCTCCATTAGATACGCAGATCCTCCTGTCCTCACTCAGATAACTCAGACACTGCTGTTCTCCATCAGATACGCAGGTCCTGCTGTCGTCACATTTAGTGCATTCTCAGGCTATAAAATTAATTTTTCAAAATCGGAAGCCATGCCAATGGGTGGTCTGGCTATGATACCCCACTTAATGGACGGATCCCCTTTTCCCTTCCGTTGGTCCCTGGAGGGCTTCTTATATTTAGGTATTTTTATCACGCCAGTATTTGATCAGCTGTATAGGGCTAATTTTGTACAATTAATGGAAAGGATAAGGCAGGACCTCCAGCGATGGAGAGACCTTCCGACTTCCTGGCTAGGGAGAATAGCATTAATTATAATGAATGTTCTGCCCCGTCTCTTATATCCTATGAGAATGCTCCCGCTGATGCTGCCAAGGCTAGCCCTACGTAAATTATATGGCTGGTTGGGCTCCTTTATTTGGAACCATAGACGGCCCCTTATTAAGCTGAAGAAGCTACAGCTTCCACAGGCAAGGGGAGGACTGGACTTCCCAGACTTTAGGAAATATCAGTTAAGCTCCCTACTAAGTTACATAGCTGATTGGGTTTCATCTGATCCACAATCAATTTGGCTGGATATCGAAGCCTCCCAAGTAAAATACCCACTTATTAACCTTTTATTTTCAGATAAGAGGAAAATCATTACAGACCACTGTAAAAATCCCATAATATTAAACACAATTAAGGCCTGGAATATAATGCGGCAAAATGAGGGTAACTCACATAAAACATCCCCCCATGCACCAATAGTAGGCGCATGGGGATTCCAACCGGGGATTACAGATGCCACCTTTAAACTCTGGAGATCCAGGGGCATTTCATGCTTAGGGGACCTATTTAAAGATGGGATCCTGATGTCCTTTGAGCAGCTGCGTCTGAAATTCGGAATACCTAATGGGGATCTCTTTCGATACTTCCAAGTTCGAGATTATATACAGAGGAAGACTACATTAATAGATAGTCTTTATAAATCAGACAGAGAACGTAATGTCTTACGACCAGCGGGGGCATCCTCCGTTAGTACTATATACCATTTGCTACATGATGGAGTCTCAGGAGACATGGATGACCTGCTTAAAACATGGGAGCAGGACTTGGGGCTAGAAATCTCTGAGGATATGTGGAATGACATTTGGGAAAATGCTAGAAGAATTGCTATCTGTAACAGAACTCAGGCTATCCAACTAAAGATACTTCATAGGGCCCATATAGCTCCGGCTCGACTGGCAAAATTTAAGGCAGGAGCATCTCCAATGTGTCCCAAATGCAAAATAGAGTTGGGTACTCTTGCACATTGTCTGTGGACTTGTCAGAAAATCCGCAGATACTGGACTAAAGTGGCAAATACCCTGACAGAAATTTTAGGAACGGAAATTAGGGTGGACCCTGTATCTCTCCTTTTGGGCTTTTCGAACCTCTCATCTCTGGATATGCATGGGAAGAGACTATTTTCTATTCTCTCTTTCTGTGCAAGGAAAAATATTTTGGTGAACTGGGTGGCTGAGGGCCCCCCTGGACTTTCAAATTGGCACATATTAATTATGGAATATATCCCCCTTGACTTCCTCACAAATATGGTGCACTGAAAGACTGAATTATTTTATAAAATATGGCAGCCCTTTTTGAATTATATAAATGCAGATATTTCGGCTATCCTAACAAGGGCTTTTATTTAGTGAAGATTTCAGATCTGGCTGCTCCGGGGCCCCTTGGGAGAGGAATCCTGCGCGAATACGGGTTTTATTATATTTGATGTTTATACATTCCGAGCATGTAAGAGACTTAGGTATACACTCTGGTTAGTTATAGGTTAGATTAGTAGAAAGTTGAGTTCTTTTTTCTTTCTTTTTTCGTTTCTTTTTTTTTCTCTTTTTGTTTTCTTTCTTTCTCTTTTCTTTGTTAAATGACTATTGTATATATGATTTAATTGTACATCAATGTTTGTATTTGAGAGTTTTGTTTATTTTTGTAAATTTGCACAAATGTTAAATTTCAATAAAAATATCTACAACAAAAAAATACGCATGTCCTGCTGTCATCAGTCTGATGCACTGTGACATCTGTTCTCCATCAGATACATGGTCCTGCTGTCCTCACTCAGATAACTCAGACACTGCTGTTCTCCATCAGATACGCAGGTCCTGCTGTCGTCACTCAGAAAACACAGACACTGCTGTTTTGCATCAGATACTCAGGAGATGCTGCCGTCACTCAGATAAATCAGACACTGCTGTTCTTCATCAGATACGCAGTGCCTGCTGTCCTCACTCAGATACACAGGGACGGCTGTTCTCCATTAGATACGCAGGCCCTGCTGTCCTCACGCAGATAACACTGACACTGCTGTACTCCATCAGATACGCAGGTCCTGCTGTCCTCACTCAGATCACGCACACACTGCTGTTCTGCATCAGATACGCAGCTCCTGCTGTCCTCATTCAGATACACAGACACTGCTGTTCTCCATGAGATACGCAGGTCCTGCTGTCCTCACTCAGATCCACAGACACTGCTGTTCTCCATCGGATACGCATGTCATGCTGTCCTCACTCAGAAAACACACACTCCTGTTCTCCATCAGATACGAAGGTCCTGCTGTCCTCAATCAGATAACAAAGAAACTGCTATTCTCCATCAGATACGCAGGTTCTGCTGTCCTCACTCAGATGACTCAGACACTTCTGTTCTCCATCAGATACTGAGGTCCTGATGTCCTCACGCACATATACAGGGTCCGCTGTTCTCCATCGGATACGCAGGGTCTGCTGTTCACACTCAGATAACTCATCTAATGGAGAATAGCAGTGTCTTTGTTATCTGAGTGAGGACAAAAGGACCTTCATATCTGATGGAGTACAGCAGTGTCTGTGTTATCTGAGTGAGGACAGCAGGACCTGCGTATCTGATGGAGAACAGATGTCCCCGTGAATCAGACTGATGACAGCAGGACATGCGTTTCCAATGAAGAACAGCAGTGTCTGTGTATCTGAGTGAGGACAGCAGGAGCCGCATATCTGATGGAGAACCGCAGTGTCTGTGTGATCTGAGGGAGGACAGCAGGACCTGCGTATCTGATGGAGTACAGCAGTGTCAGTGTTATCTGAGTGAGGACATCAGGACCGCAGTATCTGATGCGGAACAGAAGTGCCTGTGTTATCTGAGTGACGACCGCAGGTCCTGAGTATCAGATGCAGAACAGCAGGGTCTGTGTTATCTGAGTGACGACAGCAGGACCTGCGTATCTGATGGAGAACAGCAGTGTCTGTGTTATCTGAGTGAGGACAGCAGGACCTGCGGATCTGATGGAGAGCAGGAATCTGTGTTTTCTGAGTGAGGACAGCAGGACTTTCGTATCTGATGGAGTGCAGCATTGTCTGTGTTATCTGAGTGAGGACAGCAGGACCATATATCTGATGGAGAACAGATGTCACAGTGCTTCAGACTGATGACAGCAGGACATGCGTATCCGATGGAGAACAACAGTGTCTGTGTATCTGAGTGAGGACAGCAGAACCTGCGTATCTCATGGAGAACAACAGTGTCTGTGTATCTGAGTGAGGACAGCAGGACCTGTGTATCTGATGGAGTACAGCAGTGTCAGTGTTATCTGAGTGAGGTCCTCAGGGCCTGCGTATCTGAAGGAGAACAGCCGTCCCTGCGTATCTGGGTGAGAACAGCAGACTCTGCGTATCTGATGGAGAACAGCAGTGTGTGTATATCTGAGTGAGGAGTAATAGTTGTTAACCTTAAATAGTTACCTATTAGTACATTTAAATAGTCTAATACTAGCTGGAAAATGAGTAAAGGGAAGGGAACAGGCGGCTCTATGAAAGCAGGGACCCCTCCCCCACCCTCCTCCTCTTCAGCTGCAACAAAGGTGTCTTCAGCCACTTCAGAGAGTTACCAATGAAGATGAGCTTTGAGGAGATGTTTGCCAGGTGGGAGGCGAAGATTGATGCTTTTATCGATGAGTCTCGGCAGAGCAGAGAAGCACTATCAGCCGAGCTGCAGAAGCAGGGCAGAGACATTCAGGAATTGGGGTGCCGAGTCAGAGAGGTGGAGTCGAAGGCCGCAGCCTCAGAGACTGCGATAAAATCGGCAGCCGACCACATCCGTTTTCTCGAGAATCGAGTCCAGAACCTAGAAAACCACATTGATGACCTCGAAAATCGATGTCGTAGAAAACATATTCGGTTGTTGGGCCTGCCCGAGCAGGAAGAGGGAGGCAAGTTCACAGCATTCTTAGAGCATTGGCTGCCACAACTTTTAAATCTGCCTGCTGGATCAGGCCAGGTAAGGGTAGAATGGGCCTATCGGGTCACAGTACGTGGGCCCGGCTCAACCCAGCGCCCACGCCCGGTCCTGTTCCAGCTGCAGAGCTATAGGGAGAGGCAGATGCTCCTGGAAGCTTCAAGAAATCTGGGAAAAGATCCCCAAGCTATGACCCACAAAGGATCCAGGATCATGCTGTTCCAGGACTTCTCCCCAGCTTTGGTCCGAAAGAGGAAGGCATTCGATGAGGCGAAGAAGCGTTTAAGGGACTTAAATATCCAGTACCCCTTACGATATCCAGCGATGCTACGCCTTAGCCACGAAGGATCCATATATAACTTCGGATCACTGGAGAAGGCTAAGGAATTCTTGGACTCTCTTAAATAAACTGTAAGAGATTGTGGACGTTGGTCTGCCTTTCCCATTATTTTGGTTTACATACCTTCATCTTTTCCTATCTTTCCCCCTGTGTGTGTATGTATATATATATGTTGGGGCGTTTGGTTAATGTTGGTGGGGAGAGGTGGTTACCTTATTCTATTTTACTTCTGTTTTTAGGAGCGGGGTTGTTTTTCTTTCCCCTGTTATTTTGTGGTATTATATTTAAGTATTACATGTTGAGATTGTAATCTTATAGTTATATATGGTATTAATATTCCCAAATATATTTAGGTGTGGGTGGGGGTGGGGTGTTCACTGTTAACTCTAGCTTTATATTATATTTGAATTCTCCTCATTTTATTGAGGAACACCTGGGTCAAGGGTGGGGCACTGGTTGGAAGAGGGTAAGATGGACTGTGGGAGAGGAAGTGACGCTCTCTGGGAACAAGGGAGAAAATCTCCAATTCGGAATGTTTTATATCTTTTATATTTAGAAAGAGTTTTTTGTCATATTGTTTTGAGTGTATCAGAGAGTCTTTACTTTTGTAAATCTTGTATGCTCCATGCTCGGGATGTTCTCGATAGGGTTTCCCCTCCCGAGGGGTCTCGGATCTGTCCAGACGATTATGGCTGAACAGTCGGTTAAGTGGTGCACCTGGAATGTCAGGGGGAGTAATTCGCCAGTTAAAAGGAAGAAAATATTATCAAATCTTAAGAAGGAGAGAGTTGATATAGCTCTCCTACAGGAGACACACCTGTCGGATAAAGAACACTTAAAATTACGACAGGGCGGATTTGATCAGGCCTTTTTTACCTCTTTTAATTCAAAAAGCAGGGGAGTCGTTATCCTTGTCCGGAAGAACTTCCCTTTGAAAATTCTAAATCAGATAAAAGACGAATCTGGACGATATATTTTGATTAAAGCCCTCATAAATGGAGAGGAATATGGGATCTTAAATGTGTACTGCCCCCCGGCACACCCCTTTAAATTCATAACGGAAGCTTTTTCAAAACTGATGGCCTTTGGTGCCCGTCATACAATTATAGCGGGAGATTTTAATTGTATTATGGATCCGGAAATAGACAGGATTCCCAAGAGTGCCGCTGGAGTATCTCCCAGATCTAGACAACTGGCGGACCTGAATAAAGAATTAGGATTGGTAGATGTATGGAGATGTCTCCATCCACAGGGTAGAGATTTTTCTTTCTACTCTAATCCACATAAATGTCACACAAGAATTGTTATGTTTTTTGCCCCATCGATTTTTCTAAATTCTATAGCAACCTGTAAAATAGGTACTATAGCAATCTCTGACCGTGCCGCTGTATACATGGAAACTAAGGTAAAGAACAATGGGACATCCGCTCGGCATTGGCGTATGGACCCCTTCCTGATAAAAGATAGCAAAAGTTTTAAGTACTTCTCCCAAGAACTTAAAACTTTTTTAGAAATTAATACTGGTACGGCTAGCAATCCGTCAATGATGTGGGAGACCATCAAAGCTTATGCACGAGGTCTGATCATCTCCTATTCAGCGACCCAGAGGAAAATGAAGGGAGAGCAACAGCGTCTGCTCAAAGCTCGCCTAAAAGCTGCCGAAACAGCATACGCTGATAGACCTTCTATCACAAAATTGCAGAGGATTACAGCTCTTAGGACAGCTTTAAACACCGCGCTTACTCAAACGGCTAAAAGGGAAATATTATTTGCGAAACAAAGATTATATGAATATGGCGACAAACCGGGTAGATACCTAGCATTTCTTGCAAAGAAAAAGAAAGCCCCTCAAACTATTCCGACCATCAAGGAAAGTACAGGTACCCTGACTCATGATCATAAAAAGATCAATGCGACCTTTAAAGAATTTTATTCTGAACTATATAGATCGCAGGATTGTGAAGATAGGATTAGGAGGATGCAGTCATTTTTAAAAAATTTGACCTTCCCGGACCTGACTCCGGAACAGGTTTCGGCCCTAAATACCCCTTTAACAGTCCAAGAAATACTTGAGGCAATTAGGCAACTTCAGAGCGGAAAAGCACCGGGCCCGGATGGTTTTCAAGCTGAATTCTATAAAGAATTTACAGGAATATTGGTTGACCCACTTATGGATATGTATAATTTTGCGCATAGTCAGGTCTGTCTCCCACCCACGCTGAAAGAAGCAAGTATTTCTCTTATCCTCAAAAAAGGAAAAGACCCAGAAGATTGTGCATCTCTCTCAAAAATGTTAGCACTAAGACTAGAAAGGGTACTGCCATATATTATAAAGGAGGACCAGACGGCATTTATTAAGGGCCGCAGATCATCCAATAATATCAGAAGGGTCTTGAATATGACCCAAGCCTGTCATCAGGGAAAGATACCAGGAGTAGTAATTTCATTGGATGCGGAAAAGGCATTTGACAGGGTTGAATGGTCATATTTATTTTACACATTGGAAAGGTTTGGCGTTGGACAGGTGTTTACCAAATGGGTTTCAACATTGTATAATGACCCCAAAGCATTATTAATGGGTTAAGATCGGATGTCTTCAGTGTGGGTAGGGGCTGCCGTCAAGGATGTCCTCTCGCACCATTGTTATTTACACTGATAATCGAACCATTAGCAGAAGCCATCCGGACTGTTCCTAATATAACGGCCCCGAGGATTGGTACAGGTAAACACAAAATTACCCTCTAAGCAGATGACGTTCTCTTATTCCTCAGTAATCCTTTAATGTCAGTGCCTCGTCTAATTCAAGTTATTAATACATTTAGTGCATTCTCAGGCTATAAAATTAATTTTTCAAAATCGAAAGCCATGCCAAAGGGTGGTCTGGCTATGATACCCCACTTAATGGACGGATCCCCTTTTCCCTTCCGTTGGTCCCTGGAGGGCTTCTTATGTTTAGGTATTTTTATCACGCCAGTATTTGATCAGCTGTATAGGGCTAATTTTGTACAATTAATGGAAAGGATAAGGCAGGACCTCCAGCGATGGAGAGACCTTCCGACTTCCTGGCTAGGGAGAATAGCATTAATTATAATGAATGTTCTGCCCCGTCTCTTATATCCTATGAGAATGCTCCCGCTGATGCTGCCAAGGCTAGCCCTACGTAAATTATATGGCTGGTTGGGCTCCTTTATTTGGAACCATAGACGGCCCCTTATTAAGCTGAAGAAGCTACAGCTTCCACAGGCAAGGGGAGGACTGGACTTCCCAGACTTTAGGAAATATCAGTTAAGCTCCCTACTAAGTTACATAGCTGATTGGGTTTCATCTGATCCACAATCAATTTGGCTGGATATCGAAGCCTCCCAAGTAAAATACCCACTTATTAACCTTTTATTTTCAGATAAGAGGAAAATCATTACAGACCACTGTAAAAATCCCATAATATTAAACACAATTAAGGCCTGGAATATAATGCAGCAAAATGAGGGTAACTCACATAAAACATCCCCCCATGCACCAATAGTAGGCGCATGGGGATTCCAACCGGGGATTACAGATGCCACCTTTAAACTCTGGAGATCCAGGGGCATCTCATGCTGAGGGGACCTATTTAAAGATGGGATCCTGATGTCCTTTGAGCAGCTGCGTCTGAAATTCGGAATACCTAATGGGGATCTCTTTCGATACTTCCAAGTTCGAGATTATATACAGAGGAAGACTACATTAATAGATAGTCTTTATAAATCAGACAGAGAACGTAATGTCTTACGACCAGCGGGGGCATCCTCCGTTAGTACTATATACCATTTGCTACATGATGGAGTCTCAGGAGACATGGATGACCTGCTTAAAACATGGGAGCAGGACTTGGGCTTGAAATCTCTGAGGATATGTGGAATGACATTTGGGAAAATGCTAGAAGAATTGCTATCTGTAACAGAACTCAGGCTATCCAACTAAAGATACTTCATAGGGCCCATATAGCTCCGGCTCGACTGGCCAAGTTTAAGGCAGGAGCATCTCCAATGTGTCCCAAATGCAAAATAGAGTTGGGTACTCTTGCACATTGTCTGTGGTCTTGTCAGAAAATCCGCAGATACTGGACTAAGGTGGCAAATACCCTGACAGAAATTTTAGGAACGGAAATTAGGGTGGACCCTGTATCTCTCCTTTTGGGCTTTTCGAACCTCTCATCTCTGGATATGCATGGGAAGAGACTATTTTCTATTCTCTCTTTCTGTGCAAGGAAAAATATTTTGGTGAACTGGGTGGCTGAGGGCCCCCCTGGACTTTCAAATTGGCACAGATTAATTATGGAATATATCCCCCTTGACTTCCTCACAAATATGGTGCACCGAAAGATTGAATTATTTTATAAAATATGGCAGCCCTTTTTGAATTATATAAATGCAGATATTTCGGCTATCCTAACAAGGGCTTTTATTTAGTGAAGATTTCAGACCGGGCTGCTCCGGGGCCCCTTGGGAGAGGAATCCTGCGCGAATACGGGTTTTATTATATTTGATGTTTATACATTCCGAGCATGTAAGAGACTTAGGTATACACTCTGGTTAGTTATAGGTTAGATTAGTAGAAAGTTGAGTTTTTTTTCTTTCTTTTTTCGTTTCTTTTTTTTTCTCTTTTTGTTTTCTTTCTTTCTCTTTTCTTTGTTAAATGACTATTGGATATATGATTTAATTGTACATCAATGTTTGTATTTGAGAGTTTTGTTTATTTTTGTAAATTTGCAAAAATGTTAAATTTCAATAAAAATATCTACAAAAAAAATACGCATGTCCTGCTGTCGTCAGTCTGATGCACTGTGACATCTGTTCTCCATCAGATACATGGTCCTGCTGTCCTCACTCAGATAACACAGGCAATGCTGTACTCCATCAGATACGCAGGTCCTGCTGTCCTCACTCAGATAACTCAGACACTGCTGTTCTCCATCAGATACGCAGGTCCTGCTGTCGTCACTCAGAAAACACAGACACTGCTGTTCTGCATCAGATACTCAGGAGCTGCTGCCGTCACTCAGATAAATCAGACACTGCTGTTCTTCATCAGATGCGCAGTGCCTGCTGTCCTCACTCAGATACACAGGGACGGCTGTTCTCCATTAGATGCGCAGGCCCTGCTGTCCTCACTCAGATAACACTGACACTGCTGTACTCCATTAGATACGCAGGTCCTTCTGTCCTCACTCAGATCACGCACACACTGCTGTACTCCATTAGATACGCAGGTCCTGATGTCCTCACTCACATACACAGGGTGAACGCTGTTCTCCATCAGATACACAGGGTCTGCTGTGCTCACTCAGATACACAGTCACTGCTGTTCTCATCAGACACACAGGTCCTGCTGTCCTCACTCAGATAACACTGACACTGCTGTTCTCCACCAGATAACCAGATTCTGCAGTCCTCACTCAGATAACACAGACACTGCTGTTCTCCATTAGATACGCAGGTCCTGCTGTCCTGACTCAGAGAACACCGACACTGCTGTTCTCCATCAGATACGCAGGTCCTTTTGTCCTCACTCAATTAACACAGACACTGCTGTTCTCCATCAGATACGCAGCTCTTGCTGTCCTCACTCAGATACATACACACTGCTGTTCTCCATCATGTACGCAGGTCCTGTTGTCGTCACTCAGATAACACTGACACTGCTGTACTCCATTAGATACGCAGGTCCTGCTGTCCTCACTCAGATAAACAGACACTGCTGTTCTCCATCAGATACGCAGGTCCTTTTGTCCTCACTCAATTAACACAGACACTGCTTTTCAGCATCAGATATGCAGGTTCTGCTGTCCTCACTCAGATACACAGACACTGCGGATCTCCATCAGATACGCAGATCCTGCTGTCCTCACTCAGATAACACAGACACTGCTGTTCTCCAATAGATACGGAGGTCATGCTGACCTCACTCAGATAACACAGACACTGCTGTTCTCCATCAGATACGCAGCTCCTTATGCCCTCACTCAGATAACACTGACACTGCTGTACTCCATTAGATACGCAGGTCCTGCTGTCCTCACTCAGATAAACAGACACTGCTGTTCTCCATCAGATACGCAGGTCCTTTTGTCCTCACTCAATTAACACAGACAGTGCGGTTCTCCATCAGGTACGCAGCTCTTGCTGTCCTCACTCAGATACATACACACTGCTGTTCTCCCTGACATACGCAGGTCCTGCTGTCCTGACTCGGATAACACAGACACTGCTGTTCTCCATCAGATACGCAAGTCCTGCTGTCCTCACTCAGACTGCACAAACACTGCTGTTCTCCATCAGGTACGCAGGTCCTGCTGTCGTCACTCAGATAACACAGACACTGCTTTTCAGCATCAGATACGCAGGTCCTGCTGTCCTCACTCAGATACACAGACGATGCTGTTCTCCGTCAGATACGCAGGCCCTGCTGTCCTCACTCAGGTAACACTGACACTGCTGTACTCTATTAGATACGCAGGTCCTGCTGTCCTCACTCAGATAAACAGACACTGCTGTTCTCCATGAGATACGCAGGTAATGCTGTCCTCACTCAGATAACACAGATAATGCTGCACACCATCAGATACGCAGGACCTGCTGTCCTCACTCAGATAACACACACTCCTATTTTCCATCAAATACGCAGGTCGTGCTGTCCTCACTCAAATAACAAAGACACTGCTATTCTCCATTAGATACGCAGATCCTGCTGTCCTCACTCAGATAACTCAGACACTGCTGTTCTCCAACAGATACGCAGGTCCTGCTGTCGTCACTCAGATAACACTGACACTGCTGTTCTGCATCAGATACTGAGGTCCTGATGTCCTCACTCAGATACACCGGGACCGCTGTTCTCCATCAGATACACAGAGTCTGCTGTCCTCACTCAGATACACAGTCACTGCTGTTCTTCATCCGATAAGCAGTGCCTGCTGTCCTCACTTGGATAACACAAACACTGCTGTTCTCCATGAGATACGCAGGTAATGCTGTCCTCACTCAGATAACACAGACAATGCTGCACACCATCAGATACGCAGGACCTGCTGTCCTCACTCAGATAACACACACTCCTATTTTCCATCAAATACGCAGGTCGTGCTGTCCTCACTCAAATAACAAAGACACTGCTATTCTCCATTAGATACGCAGATCCTGCTGTCCTCACTCAGATAACTCAGACACTGCTGTTCTCCAACAGATACGCAGGTCCTGCTGTCGTCACTCAGATAACACTGACACTGCT
Source organism: Hemiscyllium ocellatum (assembly GCF_020745735.1). Lineage (NCBI taxonomy): Eukaryota > Metazoa > Chordata > Chondrichthyes > Orectolobiformes > Hemiscylliidae > Hemiscyllium > Hemiscyllium ocellatum. Next base: position 9,962,556 of record NC_083453.1, on the reverse strand, counting down.
GTTCTGCATCAGATACTGAGGTCCTGATGTCCTCACTCAGATACACCGGGACCGCTGTTCTCCATCAGATACACAGAGTCTGCTGTCCTCACTCAGATACACAGTCACTGCTGTTCTTCATCCGATAAGCAGTGCCTGCTGTCCTCACTTGGATAACACAAACACTGCTGTTCTCCATCAGATACGGAGGTCCTGCTGTCCTCACTCGGATAACACAAACACTGCGGTTCTCCATCAGATCCGCAGCTCCTGCTGTCCTCACTCAGATACACAGACACTGCTGTTCTCCATGAGATACGCAGATCCTGCTGTCCTCACTCTGATAACACAGACACTGCTGTTCTCCAATAGATACGGAGGTCCTTTTGTCCTCACTCAATTAGCACAGACACTGCTGTTCACCATCAGATCCGCAGGTCATGCTGTCCTCACTCGGATAACACTGGCACTGCTGTACTCCATCAGATACGCAGGTCCTGCTGTCCTCACTCAGATCACACAGACACTGCTGTTCTCCATGAGATACGAAGGTCCTGCTGTCCTCACTCAGATACACAGACACTGCTGTTCTCCATCAGATACGCATGTCCTGCTGTCATCAGTCTAATGCACTGTGACATCGGTTCTCCATCAGATACATGGTCCTGCCATCCTCACTCAAATAACACAGACAATGCTGTACTCCATCAGATACGAAGGTCCTGTTGTCCTCACTCAGATAACACAGACACTGCTATTCTCCATTAGACACGCAGATCCTTCTGTCCTCACTCAGATAACTCAGACACTGCTGTTCTCCATCAGTTACGCAGGTCCTGCTGTCGTCACGCACATAACACAGACACGTCTGTCCCACATCAGATACTGCGGTCCTGATGTCCTCACTCAGATAACACTGACACTGCTGTACTCCATCAGTTACGCAGGTCCTGCTGTCCTCCCTCACATCACACAGACACCGCGGTTCTCCAACAGATATGCAGCTCCTGCTGTCCTCACTCAGATACACAGACACTGCTGTTCTCCATGAGATCCGCAGGTCCTGCTGTCCTCACTCAGATACACAGACACTGCTGTTCTCCATCGGATACGCATGTCCTGCTGTCATCAGTCTGATTCAAGGGGACATCTGTTCTCCATCAGATACGCAGGTCCTGCTGTCCTCACTCAGATAACACACACTGCTGTTCTCCATCAGATACGAAGGTCCTTTTGTCCTCACTCAGATAACAAAGACACTGCTATTCTCCATTAGATACGCAGATGCTGCTGTCCTCACTCAGATAACTCAGACACTGCTGTTCTCCATCAGATACGCAGGTCCTGCTGTCGTCACTCAGATAACACAGGCACTGCTGTTCTGCATCACATACTCAGGACCTGCTGTCGTAACTCAGATAACACAAGACACTGCGGTTCTCCATCAGATACGGAGATCCTGCTGTCCTCACACAAATAACACAGACACAGCTGTTCTACATCAGATAAGCAGGTCCTTCTGTCCTCACTCAGGTAACACAGACACTGCTGTTCTCCATCAGATACGCAGGTTCTGCTGTCCTCACTCAGATAACACAGACACTGCTGTTCTCCATCAGATACGCAGATCCTGCTGTCCTCACTCAGATAACACAGACACTGCTGTTCTCCAATAGATACGGAGGTCCTGCTGTCCTCACTCAGATAACAAAGACACTGCTGTTCACCATCACCTCTGCAGGTCATACTGTCCTCACTCAGATAACATAGACACTGCTGTTCTCCATCAGCTACGCAGGCCCTGATGTCCTCACTCAGATACACAGACACTGCTGTTCTCCATGAGATACGCAGGTCCTGCTGTCCTCACTCAGATACACATACACTGTTATTCTCCATCGGATATGCATGTCCTGCTGTCATCAGTCTGAAGCACTGTGACATCTGTTCTCCATCAGATACATGGTCCTGCTGTCCTCACTCAGATAACACAGACAATGCTGCACTCAATCAGATACGAAAGTCCTCCTGTCCTCACTCAGAAAACACAGATTCCTGTTCTCCATCAGATACGCAGGTCCTGCTGTCCTCACTCAGATAACAAAGACACTGCTATTCTCCATTATATACGCGGATCCTGCTGTCCTCTCACAAATAACACAGACACTGCTGTTCTCCATCAGATACGCAGGTTCTGCTGTCCTCACTCAGATAACACAGACACTGCTGTTCTCCATCAGATACGCAGATCCTGCTGTCCTCACTCAGATAACACAGACACTGCTGTTCTCCAATAGATACGGAGGTCCTGCTGTCCTCACTCAGATAACAAAGACACTGCTGTTCACCATCACCTCTGCAGGTCATACTGTCCTCACTCAGATAACATAGACACTGCTGTTCTCCATCAGCTACGCAGGCCCTGATGTCCTCACTCAGATACACAGACACTGCTGTTCTCCATGAGATACGCAGGTTCTGCTGTCCTCACTCAGATACACAGACACTGTTATTCTCCATCGGATATGCATGTCCTGCTGTCATCAGTCTGAAGCACTGTGACATCTGTTCTCCATCAGATACATGGTCCTGCTGTCCTCACTCAGATAACACAGACAATGCTGCACTCAATCAGATACGAAAGTCCTCCTGTCCTCACTCAGAAAACACAGATTCCTGTTCTCCATCAGATACGCAGGTCCTGCTGTCCTCACTCAGATAACAAAGACACTGCTATTCTCCATTATATACGCGGATCCTGCTGTCCTCTCACAAATAACACAGACACAGCTGTTCTACATCAGATACGCAGGTCCTTCTGTCATCACTCAGATAACACAGACACTGCTGTTCTCCATCAGATACGCAGGTTCTGCTGTCCTCACTCAGATAACAAAGACACTGCTGTTCTCCATGAGATCTGCAGGTTATACTGTCCTCGCTCAGATAACATAGACACTGCTGTTCTCCATCAGATACGCAACTCCTGATGTCCTCACTCAGATACGCAGGGACGGCCGTTCTCCATCAGATACGCAGGCCCTGATGTCCTCACTCAGATAACACTGACACTGCTGTACTCCATCACATACGCAGGTCCTGCTGTCCTCACTCAGATAACATACACTCCTGTTCTCCATCAAATACGCAGGTCCTGCTGTCCTCACTCAGATAACAAAGACACTGCCATTCTCCATTAGATACGGAGATCCTGCTGTCCTCACTCAGATAACTCAGACACTGCTGTTCTCCATCAGATACGCAGGTCCTGCTGCCGTCACTCAGATAACACAGACACTTCTGTTCCGCATCAGATACTGAGGTCCTGATGTCCTCACTCAGATACACAGGGACCACTGTTCTCCATCAGATACGCAGAGTCTGCTGTCCTTACTCAGATACCCAGACACCGCTGTTCCTCATCAGACACGCAGGTCCTGCTGTCCTCACTCTGATAACACAGACACTGCTGTTCTCCAATACATACGGAGGTCCTGCAGTCCTCACTCAGATACGCAGGCACGGTTGTTCTCCATGAGATATGCAGGTCCTGCTGTCCTCACTCAGATAACAAAGACACTGCTGTTCCCCATCGGATACGAATGTCCTGCTGTCATCAGTCTGATGCACTGTGACATCGGTTCTCCATCAGATACCTGCTCCTGCTGTCCTCACTCAGATAACACAGACACTGCTGTTCGCCATCAGATATGCAGTACCTGCTGTCAGCACTCAGCTAACTCAGACACTTCTGTTCTGCATCAGATACTCAGGACCTGCTGTCGTCACTCAGATAAATCAGACACTGCTGTTCTCCATCAGATACGCAGCTCCTGATGTCCTCACTCAAATAACACTGACACTGCTGTACTCCATTAGATACGCAGATCCTGCTGTCCTCACTCAGATCACACAGACACTGCTGTTCTCCATCAGATACGCAGGTCCTGCTGTCGTCACTTAGATAATAAAGACACTGCTATTATCCAACAGATACGCAGAACCTGCGGTCCTCACTGAGATAACTCAGACACTGCTGTTCTCCATCAGATACGCAGTTCCTGCTGTCGTCACTCAGATAACACAGACACTGCTGTTCTGCATCAGATACTCAGGTCCTGCTGTCGTCACTCAGATCACACAGACACTGCGGTTCTGCATCAGATACTCAGGACCTGCTGTCATCATTCAGATAACACAGACAGTTCTGTTCCACATCAGATACTGAAGTCCTGATGTCCTCACTCAGATGCACAGGGACCGCTGTTCTCCATCAGATACGCAGGGTCTGCTGTCCTCACTCAGATACACAGTCACTGCAGTTCTTCATCAGATACACAGTGCCTGTTGTCCTTACTCAGATACACAGTCACTGCTGTTCTCCATCAAACACGCATGTTCTGCTGTCATCATGCCGATACACCGGGACATCTGTTCTGAATCAGATACTCAGGTCCTGCTGTCGCCACTCAGATAACACAGACACTTCTGTTCTGCATCAGATACGCAGGTCCTGCTGTCCTCGCTCAGATAATATAGACACTGCTGTACTCCATCAGATACGCAGCTCCTGCTGTCGTCACTTAGAATACACAGACACTGCTGTTCTGCATCAGATACTCAGGACCTGCTGTCATCACTCAGATAACACAGACAGTTCTGTTCCACAACAGATACTGAGGTCCTGATGTCCTCACTCAGGTACACAGGGACCGCTGTTCTCCATCAGATACGCAGGGTCTGCTGCCCTCACTCAGATACACAGTCACTGCTGCTCTCCATCAGATACGCAGGGTCTGCTGTCCTCACTCAGATACACAGTCACTGCTGTTCTTCATCCGATAAGCAGTGCCTGCTGTCCTCACTCAGATAAACAGACATTGCGGTTCTCCATCAGATATGCAGCTCCTGCTGTCCTCACTCAGATACACAGACACGGCTGTTCTCCATTGGATACGCAGGTCCTGCTGTCCTCACTCAGATAATACAGACACTGCATTATCCTGCTGTCCTCACTCAGATACACAGACACTACTGTTCTCCATCAGATCCGCAGGTCATGCTGTCCTCACTCAGATAACACTGACACTGCAGTACTCCATGAGATACGCAGCTCCTGCTGTCCTCACTCAGATACACAGATACTGCTGTTCTCCATCAGATACGCAGCTCCTGATGTCCTCACTCAAATAACACTGACACTGCTGTACTCCATTAGATACGCAGATCCTGCTGTCCTCACTCAGATCACACATACACTGCTGTTCTCCATCAGATACGCAGGTCCTGCTGTCGTCACTTAGATAATAAAGACACTGCTATTATCCAACAGATACGCAGAACCTGCGGTCCTCACTGAGATAACTCAGACACTGCTGTTCTCCATCAGATACGCAGTTCCTGCTGTCGTCACTCAGATAACACAGACACTGCTGTTCTGCATCAGATACTCAGGTCCTGCTGTCGTCACTCAGATCACACAGACACTGCGGTTCTGCATCAGATACTCAGGACCTGCTGTCATCATTCAGATAACACAGACACTTCTGTTCCGCATCAGATACTGAGGTCCTGCTGTCCTCACTCAGATACACAGGGACCACTGTTCTCCATCAGATACGCAGAGTCTGCTGTCCTTACTCAGATACACAGTCACTGCAGTTCTTCATCAGATATGCAGTGCCTGCTGTCCTCACTCAGATACCCAGACACCGCTGTTCCTCATCAGACACGCAGGTCCTGCTGTCCTCACTCTGATAACACAGACACTGCTGTTCTCCAATACATACGGAGGTCCTGCAGTCCTCACTCAGATACGCAGGCACGGTTGTTCTCCATGAGATAAGCAGGTCCTGCTGTCCTCACTCAGATAACAAAGACACTGCTGTTCTCCATCGGATACGAATGTCCTGCTGTCATCAGTCTGATGCACTGTGACATCGGTTCTCCATCAGATACCTGCTCCTGCTGTCCTCACTCAGATAACACAGACACTGCTGTTCGCCATCAGATATGCAGTACCTGCTGTCAGCACTCAGCTAACTCAGACACTTCTGTTCTGCATCAGATACTCAGGACCTGCTGTCGTCACTCAGATAAATCAGACACTGCTGTTCTCCATCAGATACGCAGCTCCTGATGTCCTCACTCAAATAACACTGACACTGCTGTACTCCATTAGATACGCAGATCCTGCTGTCCTCACTCAGATCACACAGACACTGCTGTTCTCCATCAGATACGCAGGTCCTGCTGTCGTCACTTAGATAATAAAGACACTGCTATTATCCAACAGATACGCAGAACCTGCGGTCCTCACTGAGATAACTCAGACACTGCTGTTCTCCATCAGATACGCAGTTCCTGCTGTCGTCACTCAGATAACAGACACTGCTGTTCTGCATCAGATACTCAGGTCCTGCTGTCGTCACTCAGATCACACAGACACTGCGGTTCTGCATCAGATACTCAGGACCTGCTGTCATCATTCAGATAACACAGACAGTTCTGTTCCACATCAGATACTGAGGTCCTGATGTCCTCACTCAGATGCACAGGGACCGCTGTTCTCCATCAGATACGCAGGGTCTGCTGTCCTCACTCAGATACACAGTCACTGCAGTTCTTCATCAGATACACAGTGCCTGTTGTCCTTACTCAGATACACAGTCACTGCTGTTCTCCATCAAACACGCATGTTCTGCTGTCATCATGCCGATACACCGGGACATCTGTTCTGAATCAGATACTCAGGTCCTGCTGTCGCCACTCAGATAACACAGACACTTCTGTTCTGCATCAGATACGCAGGTCCTGCTGTCCTCGCTCAGATAATACAGACACTGCTGTACTCCATCAGATACGCAGCTCCTGCTGTCGTCACTTAGAATACACAGACACTGCTGTTCTGCATCAGATACTCAGGACCTGCTGTCATCACTCAGATAACACAGACAGTTCTGTTCCACAACAGATACTGAGGTCCTGATGTCCTCACTCAGGTACACAGGGACCGCTGTTCTTCATCAGATACGCAGGGTCTGCTGCCCTCACTCAGATACACAGTCACTGCTGCTCTCCATCAGATACGCAGGGTCTGCTGTCCTCACTCAGATACACAGTCACTGCTGTTCTTCATCCGATAAGCAGTGCCTGCTGTCCTCACTCAGATAAACAGACATTGCGGTTCTCCATCAGATATGCAGCTCCTGCTGTCCTCACTCAGATACACAGACACGGCTGTTCTCCATTGGATACGCAGGTCCTGCTGTCCTCACTCAGATAATACAGACACTGCATTATCCTGCTGTCCTCACTCAGATACACAGACACTGCTGTTCTCCATCAGATCCGCAGGTCATGCTGTCCTCACTCAGATAACACTGACACTGCAGTACTCCATGAGATACGCAGCTCCTGCTGTCCTCACTCAGATACACAGATACTGCTGTTCTCCATCAGATACGCAGCTCCTGATGTCCTCACTCAAATAACACTGACACTGCTGTACTCCATTAGATACGCAGATCCTGCTGTCCTCACTCAGATCACACATACACTGCTGTTCTCCATCAGATACGCAGGTCCTGCTGTCGTCACTTAGATAATAAAGACACTGCTATTATCCAACAGATACGCAGAACCTGCGGTCCTCACTGAGATAACTCAGACACTGCTGTTCTCCATCAGATACGCAGTTCCTGCTGTCGTCACTCAGATAACACAGACACTGCTGTTCTGCATCAGATACTCAGGTCCTGCTGTCGTCACTCAGATCACACAGACACTGCGGTTCTGCATCAGATACTCAGGACCTGCTGTCATCATTCAGATAACACAGACAGTTCTGTTCCACATCAGATACTGAGGTCCTGATGTCCTCACTCAGATGCACAGGGACCGCTGTTCTCCATCAGATACGCAGGGTCTGCTGTCCTCACTCAGATACACAGTCACTGCAGGTCTTCGTCAGATACACAGTGCCTGTTGTCCTTACTCAGATACACAGTCACTGCTGTTCTCCATCAAACACGCATGTTCTGCTGTCATCATGCCGATACACCGGGACATCTGTTCTGAATCAGATACTCAGGTCCTGCTGTCGCCACTCAGATGACACAGACACTTCTGTTCTGCATCAGATACGCAGGTCCTGCTGTCCTCGCTCAGATAATACAGACACTGCTGTACTCCATCAGATACGCAGCTCCTGCTGTCGTCACTTAGAATACACAGACACTGCTGTTCTGCATCAGATACTCAGGACCTGCTGTCATCACTCAGATAACACAGACAGTTCTGTTCCACAACAGATACTGAGGTCCTGATGTCCTCACTCAGGTACACAGGGACCGCTGTTCTCCATCAGATACGCAGGGTCTGCTGCCCTCACTCAGATACACAGTCACTGCTGCTCTCCATCAGATACGCAGGGTCTGCTGTCCTCACTCAGATACACAGACACTGCTGTTCTCCATGAGATACGCAGATCCTGCTGTCCTCACTCTGACAACACAGACACTGCTGTTCTCCATCAGATACACAGGTCCTGCTGTCCTCACTCAGATACACAGACACTGCTGTTCGCCATGAGATACGCAGATCCTGCTGTCCTCACTCTGATAACACAGACACTGCTGTCTTCCATTAGATACGCAGATCCTGCTGTCCTCACTCAGATAACTCAGACACTGCTGTTCTCCATCAAGTACGCAGGTCCTGCTCTCGTCACTTAGATAACAAAGACACTGCTATTCTCCATTAGATACGCAGATCCGGCGGTCCTCACTCGGATAACTCAGACACTGCTGTTCTCCATCAGATACGCAGGTCCTGCTGTCCTCACTCAGATAACGCAGACACTGCTGTTCTCCATCAGATACGCAGATCCGGCGGTCCTCACTCAGATAACGCAGACACTGCTGTTCTGCATCAGATACTCAGGACCTGCTGTCCTCACTCAGATAACGCAGACACTGCTGTTCTGCATCTGATACTCAGGACCTGCTGTCGTCACTCAGATAACACAGGCACTTCTGTTCCGCATCAGATACTGCGGTCCTGATGTCCTCACTCAGATAACACTGCACTGCTGTACCCCATCAGATACGCCCGTCCTGCTGTCCTCCCTGAGATCACACAGACACTGCGGTTCTCCATGAGATACGCAGGTCCTGCTGTCCTCACTCAGGTACACAGACACTGCTGTTCTCCATCGGATACGCATGTCCTGCTGTCATCAGTCTGATGCACGGTGACATCTGTTCTCCATCAAATACATGGTCCTGCTGTCCTCACTCAGATAACACACACTCCTGTTCTCCATTAGATACACAGGTCCTGATGTCCTCACTCAAATACGCAGGGACGGCTGTTCTCCATTAGATACGCAGCTCCTGCTGTCCTCACTCAGATAACAAAGACACTGCTATTCTCCATTAGATACGCAGGTCCTGCTGTCCTCACTCAGATAACAAAGACACTGCTATTCTCCACCAGATACGCAGATCCTGCTGTCCTCCCTCAGATACACAGACACTGCTGTTCTCCATCAGATATGCAGGTCCTGCTGTCCTCACTCAGATAACAAAGACACTGCTATTCTCCACCAGATACGCAGCTCCTGCTGTCCTCCCTCAGATACACAGACACTGCTGTTCTCCATCAGATATGCAGGTCCTGCTGTCCTCACTCAGATAACACAGACACTGCTGTTCTCCATCAGATATGCAGGTCCTGCTGTCCTCACTCAGATAACAAAGACACTGCTATTCTCCATTAGATACGCAGATCCTGCTGTCCTCACTCAGATACACAGACACTGCTGTTCTCCATCAGATATGCAGGTCCTGCTGTCGTCACTCAGATAACACAGACACTTCTGTTCCGCATCAGATACTGAGGTCCTGCTGTCCTCACTCAGATCCACAGGGATCGCTGTTCTCCAACAGATACCCTGGGTCTTCTGTCCACACTCAGATACACAGTCACTGCTGTTCTTCATCAGATACGCAGTGCCTGCTGTCCTCACTCAGATACACAGACACTACTGTTCTCCATCAGATACGCAGGGTCTGCTGTCCTCACTCAGATACACAGTCCCTGCTGTTCTTCATCAGATACGCAGTGCCTGCTGTCCTCACTCAGATACACAGACACTGCTGTTCTCCATCAGATACGCAGGTTCTGCTGTCCTCACTCAGATACACAGACACTGCTGTTCTCCATGAGATACGCAGGTCCTGCTGTCCTCACTCAGATACACAGACACTGCTGTTCTCCATGAGATATGCAGGTCCTGCTGTCCTCACTCAGATACACAGACACTGCTGTTCTCCATCGGTATGCATGTCCTGCTGTCATCAGTCTGATGCACTGCGACATCTGTACTCCATCAGATACGCATGTTCTGCTGTCCTCACTCAGATACACAGACACTGCTGTTCTCCATGAGATAGGCAGGGTCTGCTGTCCTCACTCAGATAACACACACTCCTGTTCTCCATCAGATACGCAGGTCCTGCTGTCCTCACTCAGATAACAAAGACACTGCTATTCTCCATTAGATACGCAGATCCTGCTGTCCTCACTCAGATAACTCAGACACTGCTGTTCTCCATCAGATACGCAGGTCCTGATGTCGTCACTCAGATGACACAGACACTTCTGTTCCGCATCAGATACTGAGGTCCTGCTGTCCTCACTCAGATACACAGACACTGCTGTTCTCCATCAGATACGCAGGTTCTGCTGTCCTCACTCAGATAACACAGACACTGCTGTTCTCCATCAGATACGCAGGTCCTGCTGTAGTCAATCAGTTAACTCAGATACTTCTGTTCTCCATCAGATATGCAGGTCATGCTGTCGTCACTCAGATAACACAGACACTGCTGTTCTGCATCAGACACTCAGGACCTGCTGTCATCACTCAGGTAACACAGACTCTTCTGTTCCGCATGAGAAACTGAGGTCCTGCTGTCCTCACTCAGATACACAGACACTGCTGTTCTCCATCAGATACGCAGGGTCTGCTGTCCTCACTCAGATACACAGTCACTGCTGTTCTTCATCAGATACGCAGTGCCTGCTGTCCTCACTCAGATACACAGACACTGCTGTTCTATATGAGATACGCAGGCCCTGATGTCCTCACGCAGATACACAGACACTGCTGTTCTCTAGCAGATACACAGATCCTGCTGTCATCCACTCTGATGCACTGTGACATCTGTTCTCCATCAGATACGCAGTTCCTGCTGTCCTCACTCAGATACACAGACACTGCTGTTCTCCATCAGATATGCAGGTCCTGCTGTCCTCACTCAGATAACAAAGACACTGCTATTCTCCATTAGATACGCAGATCCTGCTGTCCTCACTCAGATACACAGACACTGCTGTTCTCCATCAGATATGCAGGTCCTGCTGTCGTCACTCAGATAACACAGACACTTCTGTTCCGCATCAGATACTGAGGTCCTGCTGTCCTCACTCAGATCCACAGGGATCGCTGTTCTCCAACAGATACCCTGGGTCTTCTGCCCACACTCAGATACACAGTCACTGCTGTTCTTCATCAGATACGCAGTGCCTGCTGTCCTCACTCAGATACACAGACACTACTGTTCTCCATCAGATACGCAGGGTCTGCTGTCCTCACTCAGATACACAGACACTGCTGTTCTCCATCAGATACGCAGGGTCTGCTGTCCTCACTCAGATACACAGTCACTGCTGTTCTTCATCAGATACGCAGTGCCTGCTGTCCTCACTCAGATACACAGACACTGCTGTTCTATATGAGATACGCAGGCCCTGATGTCCTCACGCAGATACACAGACACTGCTGTTCTCCAGCAGATACACAGATCCTGCTGTCATCCGTCTGATGCACTGTGACATCTGTTCTCCATCAGATACGCAGTTCCTGCTGTCCTCACTCAGATACACAGACACTGCTGTTCTCCATCAGATATGCAGGTCCTGCTGATTAGATTAGATTAGATTACTTACAGTGTGGAAACAGGCCCTTCGGCCCAACAAGTCCACACCGACCCGCCGAAGCGCAACCCACCCATACCCCTACATATACCCCTTACCTAACACTACGGGCAATTTAGCATGGCCAATTCACCTGACCAGCACATCTTTGTGACTGTGGGAGGAAACCGGAGCACCCGGAGGAAACCCACGCAGACACGGGGAGAACGTGCAAACTCCACACAGTCAGTCGCCTGAGGCGGGAATTGAACCCAGGTCCCTGGCGCTGTTGTCCTCACTCAGATAACAAAGACACTGCTATTCTCCATTAGATACGCAGATCCTGCTGTCCTCACTCAGATACACAGACACTGCTGTTCTCCATCAGATATGCAGGTCCTGCTGTCATCACTCAGATAACACAGACACTTCTGTTCCGCATCAGATACTGAGGTCCTGCTGTCCTCACTCAGATCCACAGGGATCGCTGTTCTCCAACAGATACCCTGCGTCTTCTGTCCACACTCAGATACACAGTCACTGCTGTTCTTCATCAGATACGCAGTGCCTGCTGTCCTCACTCAGATACACAGACACTACTGTTCTCCATCAGATACGCAGGGTCTGCTGTCCTCACTCAGATACACAGTCACTGCTGTTCTTCATCAGATACGCAGTGCCTGCTGTCCTCACTCAGATACACAGACACTGCTGTTCTCCATCAGATACGCAGGTTCTGCTGTCCTCACTCAGATACACAGACACTGCTGTTCTCCATGAGATACGCAGGTCCTGCTGTCCTCACTCAGATACACAGACACTGCTGTTCTCCATGAGATATGCAGGTCCTGCTGTCCTCACTCAGATACACAGACACTGCTGTTCTCCATCGGTATGCATGTCCTGCTGTCATCAGTCTGATGCACTGCGACATCTGTACTCCATCAGATACGCAGGTTCTGCTGTCCTCACTCAGATAACACACACTCCTGTTCTCCATCAGATACGCAGGTCCTGCTGTCCTCACTCAGATAACAAAGACACTGCTATTCTCCATTAGATACGCAGATCCTGCTGTCCTCACTCAGATACACAGACACTGCTGTTCTCCATCAGATATGCAGGTCCTGCTGTCGTCACTCAGATAACACAGACACTTCTGTTCCGCATCAGATACTGAGGTCCTGCTGTCCTCACTCAGATCCACAGGGATCGCTGTTCTCCAACAGATACCCTGCGTCTTCTGTCCACACTCAGATACACAGTCACTGCTGTTCTTCATCAGATACGCAGTGCCTGCTGTCCTCACTCAGATACACAGACACTACTGTTCTCCATCAGATACGCAGGGTCTGCTGTCCTCACTCAGATACACAGTCACTGCTGTTCTTCATCAGATACGCAGTGCCTGCTGTCCTCACTCAGATACACAGACACTGCTGTTCTCCATCAGATACGCAGGTTCTGCTGTCCTCACTCAGATACACAGACACTGCTGTTCTCCATGAGATACGCAGGTCCTGCTGTCCTCACTCAGATACACAGACACTGCTGTTCTCCATGAGATATGCAGGTCCTGCTGTCCTCACTCAGATACACAGACACTGCTGTTCTCCATCGGTATGCATGTCCTGCTGTCATCAGTCTGATGCACTGCGACATCTGTACTCCATCAGATACGCAGGTTCTGCTGTCCTCACTCAGATAACACACACTCCTGTTCTCCATCAGATACGCAGGTCCTGCTGTCCTCACTCAGATAACAAAGACACTGCTATTCTCCATTAGATACGCAGATCCTGCTGTCCTCACTCAGATAACTCAGACACTGCTGTTCTCCATCAGATACGCAGGTCCTGATGTCGTCACTCAGATGACACAGACACTTCTGTTCCGCATCAGATACTGAGGTCCTGCTGTCCTCACTCAGATACACAGACACTGCTGTTCTCCATCAGATACGCAGGTTCTGCTGTCCTCACTCAGATAACACAGACACTGCTGTTCTCCATCAGATACGCAGGTCCTGCTGTAGTCAATCAGTTAACTCAGATACTTCTGTTCTCCATCAGATACTCAGGTCCTGCTGTCACCACTCGGATAACACAGACACTTCTGTTCTGCATCAGATACGCAGGTCCTGCAGTTGTCACTCAGATAACACAGACACTGCTGTTCTCCATCAGATACACAGCTCCTGATGTCTTCACTCAAATACGCAGGGACGGCTGTTCTCCATTAGATACGCAGGCCCTGCTGTCCTCAGTCAGATTACACTGACACTGCTGTTCTCCATCAGATACGCAGTTCCTGCTGTCCTCACTCAGATACACAGACACTGCTGTTCTCCATCAGATACGCAGGGTCTGCTGTCCTCACTCAGATACACAGTCACTGCTGTTCTTCATCAGATACGCAGTGCCTGCTGTCCTCACTCAGATACACAGACACTGCTGTTCTATATGAGATACGCAGGCCCTGATGTCCTCACGCAGATAACTCAGACACTGCTGTTCTCCATCAGATATGCAGGTCCTGCTGTCGTCACTCAGATAACACAGACACTGCTGTTCTGCATCAGATACTCAGGACCTGCTGTCGTCACTCAGGTAACACAGACTCTTCTGTTCCGCATGAGAAACTGAGGTCCTGATGTCCTCACTCAGATCCACAGGGACCGCTGTTCTCCATCAGATACGCAGGGTCTTCTGTATACACTCAGATACACAGTCACTGCTGTTCTTCATCAGATACGCAGTTCCTGCTGTCCTCACTCAGATACACAGACACTGCTGTTCTATATGAGATACGCAGGCCCTGATGTCCTCACGCAGATACACAGACACTGCTGTTCTCCAGCAGATACGCAGATCCTGCTGTCATCCGTCTGATGCACTGTGACATCTGTTCTCCATCAGATACGCAGTTCCTGCTGTCCTCACTCAGATACACAGACACTGCTGTTCTCCATCAGATACGCAGGGTCTGCTGTCCTCACTCAGATACACAGTCACTGCTGTTCTTCATCAGATACGCAGTGCCTGCTGTCCTCACTCAGATACACAGACACTGCTGTTCTATATGAGATACGCAGGCCCTGATGTCCTCACGCAGATACACAGACACTGCTGTTCTCTAGCAGATACACAGATCCTGCTGTCATCCGTCTGATGCACTGTGACATCTGTTCTCCATCAGATACATGGTCCTGCTGTCCTCACTCAGATAACACAGACAATGCTGTACTCCATCAGATACGCAGGTCCTTTTGTCCACACTCAGATAACACACACTCCTGTTCTCCATCAGATACGCTGGTCCTGCTGTCGTCACTCAGATAACGCAGACACTGCGGTTCTCCATCAGATACGCAGCTCCTGCTGTCCTCACTCAGATACACAGACACTGCTGTTCTCCATGAGATACGCAGATCCTGCTGTCCTCACTCTGACAACACAGACACTGCTGTTCTCCAATAGATACGGAGGTCCTGCTGTCCTCACTCAGATACACAGACACTGCTGTTCTCCATCAGATACACAGGTCCTGCTGTCCTCACTCAGATACACAGACACTGCTGTTCGCCATGAGATACGCAGATCCTGCTGTCCTCACTCTGATAACACAGACACTGCTGTTCTCCATTAGATACGCAGATCCTGCTGTCCTCACTCAGATAACTCAGACACTGCTGTTCTCCATCAAGTACGCAGGTCCTGCTCTCGTCACTTAGATAACAAAGACACTGCTATTCTCCATTAGATACGCAGATCCGGCGGTCCTCACTCAGATAACTCAGACACTGCTGTTCTCCATCAGATACGCAGGTCCTGCTGTCCTCACTCAGATAACGCAGACACTGCTGTTCTCCATCAGATACGCAGATCCGGCGGTCCTCACTCAGATAACGCAGACACTGCTGTTCTGCATCAGATACTCAGGACCTGCTGTCCTCACTCAGATAACGCAGACACTGCTGTTCTGCATCTGATACTCAGGACCTGCTGTCGTCACTCAGATAACACAGGCACTTCTGTTCCGCATCAGATACTGCGGTCCTGATGTCCTCACTCAGATAACACTGCACTGCTGTACCCCATCAGATACGCCCGTCCTGCTGTCCTCCCTGAGATCACACAGACACTGCGGTTCTCCATGAGATACGCAGGTCCTGCTGTCCTCACTCAGGTACACAGACACTGCTGTTCTCCATCGGATACGCATGTCCTGCTGTCATCAGTCTGATGCACGGTGACATCTGTTCTCCATCAAATACATGGTCCTGCTGTCCTCACTCAGATAACACACACTCCTGTTCTCCATTAGATACACAGGTCCTGATGTCCTCACTCAAATACGCAGGGACGGCTGTTCTCCATTAGATACGCAGCTCCTGCTGTCCTCACTCAGATAACAAAGACACTGCTATTCTCCATTAGATACGCAGGTCCTGCTGTCCTCACTCAGATAACAAAGACACTGCTATTCTCCACTAGATACGCAGATCCTGCTGTCCTCCCTCAGATACACAGACACTGCTGTTCTCCATCAGATATGCAGGTCCTGCTGTCCTCACTCAGATAACAAAGACACTGCTATTCTCCACCAGATACGCAGCTCCTGCTGTCCTCCCTCAGATACACAGACACTGCTGTTCTCCATCAGATATGCAGGTCCTGCTGTCCTCACTCAGATAACACAGACACTGCTGTTCTCCATCAGATATGCAGGTCCTGCTGTCCTCACTCAGATAACAAAGACACTGCTATTCTCCATTAGATACGCAGATCCTGCTGTCCTCACTCAGATACACAGACACTGCTGTTCTCCATCAGATATGCAGGTCCTGCTGTCGTCACTCAGATAACACAGACACTTCTGTTCCGCATCAGATACTGAGGTCCTGCTGTCCTCACTCAGATCCACAGGGATCGCTGTTCTCCAACAGATACCCTGGGTCTTCTGTCCACACTCAGATACACAGTCACTGCTGTTCTTCATCAGATACGCAGTGCCTGCTGTCCTCACTCAGATACACAGTCCCTGCTGTTCTTCATCAGATACGCAGTGCCTGCTGTCCTCACTCAGATACACAGACACTGCTGTTCTCCATCAGATACGCAGGTTCTGCTGTCCTCACTCAGATACACAGACACTGCTGTTCTCCATGAGATACGCAGGTCCTGCTGTCCTCACTCAGATACACAGACACTGCTGTTCTCCATGAGATATGCAGGTCCTGCTGTCCTCACTCAGATACACAGACACTGCTGTTCTCCATCGGTATGCATGTCCTGCTGTCATCAGTCTGATGCACTGCGACATCTGTACTCCATCAGATACGCATGTTCTGCTGTCCTCACTCAGATACACAGACACTGCTGTTCTCCATGAGATACGCAGGGTCTGCTGTCCTCACTCAGATAACACACACTCCTGTTCTCCATCAGATACGCAGGTCCTGCTGTCCTCACTCAGATAACAAAGACACTGCTATTCTCCATTAGATACGCAGATCCTGCTGTCCTCACTCAGATAACTCAGACACTGCTGTTCTCCATCAGATACGCAGGTCCTGATGTCGTCACTCAGATGACACAGACACTTCTGTTCCGCATCAGATACTGAGGTCCTGCTGTCCTCACTCAGATACACAGACACTGCTGTTCTCCATCAGATACGCAGGTTCTGCTGTCCTCACTCAGATAACACAGACACTGCTGTTCTCCATCAGATACGCAGGTCCTGCTGTAGTCAATCAGTTAACTCAGATACTTCTGTTCTCCATCAGATATGCAGGTCATGCTGTCGTCACTCAGATAACACAGACACTGCTGTTCTGCATCAGACACTCAGGACCTGCTGTCATCACTCAGGTAACACAGACTCTTCTGTTCCGCATGAGAAACTGAGGTCCTGCTGTCCTCACTCAGATACACAGACACTGCTGTTCTCCATCAGATACGCAGGGTCTGCTGTCCTCACTCAGATACACAGTCACTGCTGTTCTTCATCAGATACGCAGTGCCTGCTGTCCTCACTCAGATACACAGACACTGCTGTTCTATATGAGATACGCAGGCCCTGATGTCCTCACGCAGATACACAGACACTGCTGTTCTCTAGCAGATACACAGATCCTGCTGTCATCCGTCTGATGCACTGTGACATCTGTTCTCCATCAGATACGCAGTTCCTGCTGTCCTCACTCAGATACACAGACACTGCTGTTCTCCATCAGATATGCAGGTCCTGCTGTCCTCACTCAGATAACAAAGACACTGCTATTCTCCATTAGATACGCAGATCCTGCTGTCCTCACTCAGATACACAGACACTGCTGTTCTCCATCAGATATGCAGGTCCTGCTGTCGTCACTCAGATAACACAGACACTTCTGTTCCGCATCAGATACTGAGGTCCTGCTGTCCTCACTCAGATCCACAGGGATCGCTGTTCTCCAACAGATACCCTGGGTCTTCTGCCCACACTCAGATACACAGTCACTGCTGTTCTTCATCAGATACGCAGTGCCTGCTGTCCTCACTCAGATACACAGACACTACTGTTCTCCATCAGATACGCAGGGTCTGCTGTCCTCACTCAGATACACAGACACTGCTGTTCTCCATCAGATACGCAGGGTCTGCTGTCCTCACTCAGATACACAGTCACTGCTGTTCTTCATCAGATACGCAGTGCCTGCTGTCCTCACTCAGATACACAGACACTGCTGTTCTATATGAGATACGCAGGCCCTGATGTCCTCACGCAGATACACAGACACTGCTGTTCTCCAGCAGATACACAGATCCTGCTGTCATCCGTCTGATGCACTGTGACATCTGTTCTCCATCAGATACGCAGTTCCTGCTGTCCTCACTCAGATACACAGACACTGCTGTTCTCCATCAGATATGCAGGTCCTGCTGATTAGATTAGATTAGATTACTTACAGTGTGGAAACAGGCCCTTCGGCCCAACAAGTCCACACCGACCCGCCGAAGCGCAACCCACCCATACCCCTACATATACCCCTTACCTAACACTACGGGCAATTTAGCATGGCCAATTCACCTGACCAGCACATCTTTGTGACTGTGGGAGGAAACCGGAGCACCCGGAGGAAACCCACGCAGACACGGGGAGAACGTGCAAACTCCACACAGTCAGTCGCCTGAGGCGGGAATTGAACCCAGGTCCCTGGCGCTGTTGTCCTCACTCAGATAACAAAGACACTGCTATTCTCCATTAGATACGCAGATCCTGCTGTCCTCACTCAGATACACAGACACTGCTGTTCTCCATCAGATATGCAGGTCCTGCTGTCGTCACTCAGATAACACAGACACTTCTGTTCCGCATCAGATACTGAGGTCCTGCTGTCCTCACTCAGATCCACAGGGATCGCTGTTCTCCAACAGATACCCTGCGTCTTCTGTCCACACTCAGATACACAGTCACTGCTGTTCTTCATCAGATACGCAGTGCCTGCTGTCCTCACTCAGATACACAGACACTACTGTTCTCCATCAGATACGCAGGGTCTGCTGTCCTCACTCAGATACACAGTCACTGCTGTTCTTCATCAGATACGCAGTGCCTGCTGTCCTCACTCAGATACACAGACACTGCTGTTCTCCATCAGATACGCAGGTTCTGCTGTCCTCACTCAGATACACAGACACTGCTGTTCTCCATGAGATACGCAGGTCCTGCTGTCCTCACTCAGATACACAGACACTGCTGTTCTCCATGAGATATGCAGGTCCTGCTGTCCTCACTCAGATACACAGACACTGCTGTTCTCCATCGGTATGCATGTCCTGCTGTCATCAGTCTGATGCACTGCGACATCTGTACTCCATCAGATACGCAGGTTCTGCTGTCCTCACTCAGATAACACACACTCCTGTTCTCCATCAGATACGCAGGTCCTGCTGTCCTCACTCAGATAACAAAGACACTGCTATTCTCCATTAGATACGCAGATCCTGCTGTCCTCACTCAGATACACAGACACTGCTGTTCTCCATCAGATATGCAGGTCCTGCTGTCGTCACTCAGATAACACAGACACTTCTGTTCCGCATCAGATACTGAGGTCCTGCTGTCCTCACTCAGATCCACAGGGATCGCTGTTCTCCAACAGATACCCTGCGTCTTCTGTCCACACTCAGATACACAGTCACTGCTGTTCTTCATCAGATACGCAGTGCCTGCTGTCCTCACTCAGATACACAGACACTACTGTTCTCCATCAGATACGCAGGGTCTGCTGTCCTCACTCAGATACACAGTCACTGCTGTTCTTCATCAGATACGCAGTGCCTGCTGTCCTCACTCAGATACACAGACACTGCTGTTCTCCATCAGATACGCAGGTTCTGCTGTCCTCACTCAGATACACAGACACTGCTGTTCTCCATGAGATACGCAGGTCCTGCTGTCCTCACTCAGATACACAGACACTGCTGTTCTCCATGAGATATGCAGGTCCTGCTGTCCTCACTCAGATACACAGACACTGCTGTTCTCCATCGGTATGCATGTCCTGCTGTCATCAGTCTGATGCACTGCGACATCTGTACTCCATCAGATACGCAGGTTCTGCTGTCCTCACTCAGATAACACACACTCCTGTTCTCCATCAGATACGCAGGTCCTGCTGTCCTCACTCAGATAACAAAGACACTGCTATTCTCCATTAGATACGCAGATCCTGCTGTCCTCACTCAGATAACTCAGACACTGCTGTTCTCCATCAGATACGCAGGTCCTGATGTCGTCACTCAGATGACACAGACACTTCTGTTCCGCATCAGATACTGAGGTCCTGCTGTCCTCACTCAGATACACAGACACTGCTGTTCTCCATCAGATACGCAGGTTCTGCTGTCCTCACTCAGATAACACAGACACTGCTGTTCTCCATCAGATACGCAGGTCCTGCTGTAGTCAATCAGTTAACTCAGATACTTCTGTTCTCCATCAGATACTCAGGTCCTGCTGTCACCACTCGGATAACACAGACACTTCTGTTCTGCATCAGATACGCAGGTCCTGCAGTTGTCACTCAGATAACACAGACACTGCTGTTCTCCATCAGATACGCAGGTTCTGCTGTCCTCACTCAGATACACAGACACTGCTGTTCTCCATGAGATACGCAGGTCCTGCTGTCCTCACTCAGATACACAGACACTGCTGTTCTCCATGAGATATGCAGGTCCTGCTGTCCTCACTCAGATACACAGACACTGCTGTTCTCCATCGGTATGCATGTCCTGCTGTCATCAGTCTGATGCACTGCGACATCTGTACTCCATCAGATACGCAGGTTCTGCTGTCCTCACTCAGATAACACACACTCCTGTTCTCCATCAGATACGCAGGTCCTGCTGTCCTCACTCAGATAACAAAGACACTGCTATTCTCCATTAGATACGCAGATCCTGCTGTCCTCACTCAGATAACTCAGACACTGCTGTTCTCCATCAGATACGCAGGTCCTGATGTCGTCACTCAGATGACACAGACACTTCTGTTCCGCATCAGATACTGAGGTCCTGCTGTCCTCACTCAGATACACAGACACTGCTGTTCTCCATCAGATACGCAGGTTCTGCTGTCCTCACTCAGATAACACAGACACTGCTGTTCTCCATCAGATACGCAGGTCCTGCTGTAGTCAATCAGTTAACTCAGATACTTCTGTTCTCCATCAGATACTCAGGTCCTGCTGTCACCACTCGGATAACACAGACACTTCTGTTCTGCATCAGATACGCAGGTCCTGCAGTTGTCACTCAGATAACACAGACACTGCTGTTCTCCATCAGATACGCAGCTCCTGATGTCTTCACTCAAATACGCAGGGACGGCTGTTCTCCATTAGATACGCAGGCCCTGCTGTCCTCAGTCAGATTACACTGACACTGCTGTTCTCCATCAGATACGCAGTTCCTGCTGTCCTCACTCAGATACACAGACACTGCTGTTCTCCATCAGATACGCAGGGTCTGCTGTCCTCACTCAGATACACAGTCACTGCTGTTCTTCATCAGATACGCAGTGCCTGCTGTCCTCACTCAGATACACAGACACTGCTGTTCTATATGAGATACGCAGGCCCTGATGTCCTCACGCAGATAACTCAGACACTGCTGTTCTCCATCAGATATGCAGGTCCTGCTGTCGTCACTCAGATAACACAGACACTGCTGTTCTGCATCAGATACTCAGGACCTGCTGTCGTCACTCAGGTAACACAGACTCTTCTGTTCCGCATGAGAAACTGAGGTCCTGATGTCCTCACTCAGATCCACAGGGACCGCTGTTCTCCATCAGATACGCAGGGTCTTCTGTATACACTCAGATACACAGTCACTGCTGTTCTTCATCAGATACGCAGTTCCTGCTGTCCTCACTCAGATACACAGACACTGCTGTTCTATATGAGATACGCAGGCCCTGATGTCCTCACGCAGATACACAGACACTGCTGTTCTCCATCAGATACGCAGATCCTGCTGTCATCCGTCTGATGCACTGTGACATCTGTTCTCCATCAGATACGCAGTTCCTGCTGTCCTCACTCAGATACACAGACACTGCTGTTCTCCATCAGATACGCAGGGTCTGCTGTCCTCACTCAGATACACAGTCACTGCTGTTCTTCATCAGATACGCAGTGCCTGCTGTCCTCACTCAGATACACAGACACTGCTATTCTATATGAGATACGCAGGCCCTGATGTCCTCACGCAGATACACAGACACTGCTGTTCTCTAGCAGATACACAGATCCTGCTGTCATCCGTCTGATGCACTGTGACATCTGTTCTCCATCAGATACATGGTCCTGCTGTCCTCACTCAGATAACACAGACAATGCTGTACTCCATCAGATACGCAGGTCCTTTTGTCCACACTCAGATAACACACACTCCTGTTCTCCATCAGATACGCAGGTCCTGCTGTCGTCACTCAGATAACACAGGCACTGCTGTTCTGCATCAGATACTCAGGACCTGCGGTCGTCACTCAGATAACGCAGACACTGCTTTTCTGCATCTGATACTCAGGACCTGCTGTCGTCACTCAGATAACACAGGCACTTCTGTTCCGCATCAGATACTGCGGTCCTGATGTCCTCACTCAGATAACACTGACACTGCTGTACCCCATCAGATACGCCCGTCCTGCTGTCCTCCCTGAGATCACACAGACACTGCTGTTCTCCATGAGATACGCAGGGTCTGCTGTCCTCACTCAGATAACACACACTCCTGTTCTCCATCAGATACGCAGGTCCTGCTGTCCTCACTCAGATAACAAAGACACTGCTATTCTCCATTAGATACGCAGATCCTGCTGTCCTCACTCAGATAACTCAGACACTGCTGTTCTCCATCAGATACGCAGGTCCTGATGTCGTCACTCAGATGACACAGACACTTCTGTTCCGCATCAGATACTGAGGTCCTGCTGTCCTCACTCAGATACACAGACACTGCTGTTCTCCATCAGATACGCAGGTTCTGCTGTCCTCACTCAGATAACACAGACACTGCTGTTCTCCATCAGATACGCAGGTCCTGCTGTAGTCAATCAGTTAACTCAGATACTTCTGTTCTCCATCAGATATGCAGGTCATGCTGTCGTCACTCAGATAACACAGACACTGCTGTTCTGCATCAGACACTCAGGACCTGCTGTCGTCACTCAGGTAACACAGACTCTTCTGTTCCGCATGAGAAACTGAGGTCCTGCTGTCCTCACTCAGATACACAGACACTGCTGTTCTCCATCAGATATGCAGGGTCTGCTGTCCTCACTCAGATACACAGTCACTGCTGTTCTTCATCAGATACGCAGTGCCTGCTGTCCTCACTCAGATACACAGACACTGCTGTTCTATATGAGATACGCAGGCCCTGATGTCCTCACGCAGATACACAGACACTGCTGTTCTCTAGCAGATTCACAGATCCTGCTGTCATCCGTCTGATGCACTGTGACATCTGTTCTCCATCAGATACGCAGTTCCTGCTGTCCTCACTCAGATACACAGACACTGCTGTTCTCCATCAGATATGCAGGTCCTGCTGTCCTCACTCAGATAACAAAGACACTGCTATTCTCCATTAGATACGCAGATCCTGCTGTCCTCACTCAGATACACAGACACTGCTGTTCTCCATCAGATATGCAGGTCCTGCTGTCGTCACTCAGATGACACAGACACTTCTGTTCCGCATCAGATACTGAGGTCCTGCTGTCCTCACTCAGATCCACAGGGATCGCTGTTCTCCAACAGATACCCTGGGTCTTCTGCCCACACTCAGATACACAGTCACTGCTGTTCTTCATCAGATACGCAGTGCCTGCTGTCCTCACTCAGATACACAGACACTACTGTTCTCCATCAGATACGCAGGGTCTGCTGTCCTCACTCAGATACACAGACACTGCTGTTCTCCATCAGATACGCAGGGTCTGCTGTCCTCACTCAGATACACAGTCACTGCTGTTCTTCATCAGATACGCAGTGCCTGCTGTCCCCACTCAGATACACAGACACTGCTGTTCTATATGAGATACGCAGGCCCTGATGTCCTCACGCAGATACACAGACACTGCTGTTCTCCAGCAGATACACAGATCCTGCTGTCATCCGTCTGATGCACTGTGACATCTGTTCTCCATCAGATACGCAGTTCCTGCTGTCCTCACTCAGATACACAGACACTGCTGTTCTCCATCAGATATGCAGGTCCTGCTGATTAGATTAGATTAGATTACTTACAGTGTGGAAACAGGCCCTTCGGCCCAACAAGTCCACACCGACCCGCCGAAGCGCAACCCACCCATACCCCTACATATACCCCTTACCTAACACTACGGGCAATTTAGCATGGCCAATTCACCTGACCAGCACATCTTTGTGACTGTGGGAGGAAACCGGAGCACCCGGAGGAAACCCACGCAGACACGGGGAGAACGTGCAAACTCCACACAGTCAGTCGCCTGAGGCGGGAATTGAACCCAGGTCCCTGGCGCTGTTGTCCTCACTCAGATAACAAAGACACTGCTATTCTCCATTAGATACGCAGATCCTGCTGTCCTCACTCAGATACACAGACACTGCTGTTCTCCATCAGATATGCAGGTCCTGCTGTCGTCACTCAGATAACACAGACACTTCTGTTCCGCATCAGATACTGAGGTCCTGCTGTCCTCACTCAGATCCACAGGGATCGCTGTTCTCCAACAGATACCCTGCGTCTTCTGTCCACACTCAGATACACAGTCACTGCTGTTCTTCATCAGATACGCAGTGCCTGCTGTCCTCACTCAGATACACAGACACTACTGTTCTCCATCAGATACGCAGGGTCTGCTGTCCTCACTCAGATACACAGTCACTGCTGTTCTTCATCAGATACGCAGTGCCTGCTGTCCTCACTCAGATACACAGACACTGCTGTTCTCCATCAGATACGCAGGTTCTGCTGTCCTCACTCAGATACACAGACACTGCTGTTCTCCATGAGATACGCAGGTCCTGCTGTCCTCACTCAGATACACAGACACTGCTGTTCTCCATGAGATATGCAGGTCCTGCTGTCCTCACTCAGATACACAGACACTGCTGTTCTCCATCGGTATGCATGTCCTGCTGTCATCAGTCTGATGCACTGCGACATCTGTACTCCATCAGATACGCAGGTTCTGCTGTCCTCACTCAGATAACACACACTCCTGTTCTCCATCAGATACGCAGGTCCTGCTGTCCTCACTCAGATAACAAAGACACTGCTATTCTCCATTAGATACGCAGATCCTGCTGTCCTCACTCAGATAACTCAGACACTGCTGTTCTCCATCAGATACGCAGGTCCTGATGTCGTCACTCAGATGACACAGACACTTCTGTTCCGCATCAGATACTGAGGTCCTGCTGTCCTCACTCAGATACACAGACACTGCTGTTCTCCATCAGATACGCAGGTTCTGCTGTCCTCACTCAGACAACACAGACACTGCTGTTCTCCATCAGATACGCAGGTCCTGCTGTAGTCAATCAGTTAACTCAGATACTTCTGTTCCCCATCAGATACTCAGGTCCTGCTGTCACCACTCGGATAACACAGACACTTCTGTTCTGCATCAGATACGCAGGTCCTGCAGTTGTCACTCAGATAACACAGACACTGCTGTTCTCCATCAGATACGCAGCTCCTGATGTCTTCACTCAAATACGCAGGGACGGCTGTTCTCCATTAGATACGCAGGCCCTGCTGTCCTCAGTCAGATTACACTGACACTGCTGTTCTCCATCAGATACGCAGTTCCTGCTGTCCTCACTCAGATACACAGACACTGCTGTTCTCCATCAGATACGCAGGGTCTGCTGTCCTCACTCAGATACACAGTCACTGCTGTTCTTCATCAGATACGCAGTGCCTGCTGTCCTCACTCAGATACACAGACACTGCTGTTCTATATGAGATACGCAGGCCCTGATGTCCTCACGCAGATAACTCAGACACTGCTGTTCTCCATCAGATATGCAGGTCCTGCTGTCGTCACTCAGATAACACAGACACTGCTGTTCTGCATCAGATACTCAGGACCTGCTGTCGTCACTCAGGTAACACAGACTCTTCTGTTCCGCATGAGAAACTGAGGTCCTGATGTCCTCACTCAGATCCACAGGGACCGCTGTTCTCCATCAGATACGCAGGGTCTTCTGTATACACTCAGATACACAGTCACTGCTGTTCTTCATCAGATACGCAGTTCCTGCTGTCCTCACTCAGATACACAGACACTGCTGTTCTATATGAGATACGCAGGCCCTGATGTCCTCACGCAGATACACAGACACTGCTGTTCTCCAGCAGATACGCAGATCCTGCTGTCATCCGTCTGATGCACTGTGACATCTGTTCTCCATCAGATACGCAGTTCCTGCTGTCCTCACTCAGATACACAGACACTGCTGTTCTCCATCAGATACGCAGGGTCTGCTGTCCTCACTCAGATACACAGTCACTGCTGTTCTTCATCAGATACGCAGTGCCTGCTGTCCTCACTCAGATACACAGACACTGCTGTTCTATATGAGATACGCAGGCCCTGATGTCCTCACGCAGATACACAGACACTGCTGTTCTCTAGCAGATACACAGATCCTGCTGTCATCCGTCTGATGCACTGTGACATCTGTTCTCCATCAGATACATGGTCCTGCTGTCCTCACTCAGATAACACAGACAATGCTGTACTCCATCAGATACGCAGGTCCTTTTGTCCACACTCAGATAACACACACTCCTGTTCTCCATCAGATACGCAGGTCCTGCTGTCGTCACTCAGATAACACAGGCACTGCTGTTCTGCATCAGATACTCAGGACCTGCGGTCGTCACTCAGATAACGCAGACACTGCTGTTCTGCATCTGATACTCAGGACCTGCTGTCGTCACTCAGATAACACAGGCACTTCTGTTCCGCATCAGATACTGCGGTCCTGATGTCCTCACTCAGATAACACTGACACTGCTGTACCCCATCAGATACGCCCGTCCTGCTGTCCTCCCTGAGATCACACAGACACTGTTGTTCTCCATGAGATGCGCAGGTCCTGCTGTCCTCACTCAGATACACAGACACTGCTGTTCTCCATCGGATACGCATGTCCTGCTGTCATCAGTCTGATGCACTGTGACATCTGTTCTCCATCAAATACATGGTCCTGCTGTCCTCACTCAGATAACAAAGACACTGCTATTATCCATTAGATACGCAGATCCTGCTGTCGTCACTCAGATAACACAGACACTGCCGCTCTGCATCAGATACTCAGGACCTGCTGTCGTCAGTCGGATAACGCAGACACTGCTGTTCTGCATCAGATACACAGGACCTGCTGTCGTCACTCAGATAACACAGACAGTTCTGTTCCGCATCAGATACTGAGGTCCTGATGCCCTCACTCAGATGCACAGGGACCGCTGTTCTCCATGAGATACGCAGGGTCTGCTGCCCTCACTCAGATACACAGTCACTGCTGTTCTTCATCAGATACACAGTGCCTGTTGTCCTTACTCAGATACACAGTCACTGCTGTTCTCCATCAAACACGCATGTTCTGCTGTCATCATGCCGATACACCGGGACATCTGTTCTGAATCAGATACTCAGGTCCTGCTGTCGCCACTCAGATAACACAGAAACTTCTGTTCTGCATCAGATACGCAGGTCCTGCTGTCCTCGCTCAGATAACACAGACACTGCTGTACTCCATCAGATACGCAGGTCCTGCTGTCGTCACTCAGATAACACAGACACTGCTGTTCTGCATCAGATACTCAGGACCTGCTGTCAGCACTCAGATAACACCGACAGTTCTGTTCCACATCAGATACTGAGGTCCTGATGTCCTCACTCAGATACACAGGCACCGCTGTTCTTCATCAGATACGCAGTGCCTGCTGTCCTCACTCAGATACACAGACACTGCTGCTCTCCATCAGATACGCAGGGTCTGCTGTCCTCACTCAGATAACAAAGACACTGCTTTCTCCATTAGATACGCAGATCCTGCTGTCCTCACTCAGATAACTCAGACACTGCTGTTCTCCATCAGATGTGCAGGTCATGCTGTCGTCACTCAGATAACACAGACACTTCTGTTCCGCATGAGAAACTGAGGTCCTGATGTCCTCACTCAGATCCACAGGGACCGCTGTTCTCCATCAGATACCCAGGGTCTTCTGTATACACTCAGATACACAGTCACTGCTGTTCTCCATCAGATACGCAGTTCCTGCTGTCCTCACTCAGATACACAGACACTGCTGTTCTCCATCAGATACGCAGGGTCTGCTGTCCTCACTCAGATACACAGTCACTGCTGTTCTTCATCAGATACGCAGTGCCTGCTGTCCTCACTCAGATAACACAGACACTGCTTTTCTCCATCAGATATGCAGATCCTGCTGTCCTCACTCTGATAACACAGACAGTGCTGTGCTCCAATAGATACGGAGGCCCTGCTGTCCTCACTCAGTAAACACAGACACTGCTGTTCTCCATCAGATCGGCAGATCATGCTGTCCTCACTCAGATAACACATACACTGCTGTTCTCCATCAGAAACGCAGCTCCTGATGTCCTCACTCAGATACGCAGGCACGGCTGTTCTCCATTAGATACGCAGGTCCTGCTGTCCTCACTCAGATAACACAGACACTGCTGTTCTCCATCATATACGCAGTGATGATGAATAAACCCAGATAGCCAAAACCTGATGGGGATCTGTTTAAATCTCTCCAAGCATTACCTACGTTGTTTGAGAAGGATGTGGAAGACCTTGTCATTTCATTTGAGAAAGTGGCTAACGTAAACAAATGAAATTGCCAGTGACCATATGAGTTCTTTTGATCCAAACAAAATTGTTAGGTAGGGCAAGTGAGGTATTTGCATCTCTATCAGTGGAAGTATCTGGGGAGTATGAGGAGATGATGAAAGTCATCTTCAGCGCATATGACCTTGTGCCAGAAGCCGACAGACAATGTTTCAGGAATCTAAGGAAGAACCCTGGCCAAACATACGCTGAGTTTGTAAAGAATCAAACAAAGTAGTTTTGATAAGTGGACGAAAGCATTAAAAAACAGATCAAACATATGACGCTCTTCGAGAGATGATTATCTTGGACGAATTCAGAAATTCACTTCCTGAGGTATTGGGAACTCATGGAAGAACAGAGTGTTAAAACAGCAAGATTAGCAGCTGAAATGGTTGATGAAGTTGGTTCATAAATCAAAGTTTGGCTTCCAACATCAATTTCAATCCATGAGGGATAGAAATTTGGGGAAGAGAGAAATTATCAGGTGGAAAGGGAAAAGTAGATGATGGTGAAGATCATAAGGATAGCTTACCAGAGGGTAAAAAGGAAACCCATGAAGGGGAAAAAGAAGTTTTAAGGCTCTCCAATAATGCAGGCCACATGAAATCACAATGTTGGTGGGTTGGGAAAAGCACTGAGGAGCCAGATGTCAGAAAACACGAAAAGCCAGTGAATTTTGTTGAAGTGATAAAGGGAAGCACAGTGGAGGCTAAAAAGCTGCATCAGAATGTCCAAGTTGGTCAGAGGTTGGTTGAGAACTAAGTGCCAGATCTTCTTAAAGCATTTACTTGCGAAGGTAAGGTTAACTTGCATAGGCTAGGAGCAGCAGGTAAAGAATTTATAATACTAAGAGACACAGGATCATCTCAATCTTTGATGTAGAGAGATGAGGAGATGCGGAACTCAGAAAGATTATTACCAGAAAAGTTGTGAGGATGTGGAATTCATGGTGAGGAGGAGAAGTGCTTCATTATGGAGAGTGAGGTTAGAGTTTCCAGTGAAAATTGGAGAAGTGGTGGTCGGAGTACTGGAGAAACTCTTGGTTCCAGGAATCCAATGTGTCCTTGGTAATGATCTGGCTGGATCACAGGTAGGAATGCTGGCTACTGTGGTTGAAAAGCGAGTGGAAAATCAGGTAACCGAGGTATGACAGGGAGTGTATCCTGGGACTTTTCCTGACTGTGTGATAACAAGGTCACAAACCCACCAGTTGAAACAGGAGGAGAAATCAAAGATCACCGATAAGAAATTTGAAGTAGAATTACCAGAGACCCTGTTTGATCGAATGGTTGAGACAAACAAGAAGAGGGGGAGGGCAAAGTGGATATTTTTAACTCTGACAAATTAACTGAGTTACAACAGGATGGAAATAGCGATCATCACATATTCAGGGAGATGAGAAATGGCAGAATTTCAACAAGTTGTATTGCGAGTGGGTTATTAAAAAAAAGGTGCTGTGGATAGCACATGAATTACCAGTAGGAGGTCACTTAGAGGTAAGAAAACCTGTGTTAACCGCTCCCAGAATATTAGCCACGTCTACTTACACAAAAGGTTATTTTGATATGCCTCACAAGACCAGATTTCTTTTGAAGTTTCACTTAAAAAAAACACGTCACCAAAACTCATTGCAAGTGCTGTTTACACTGCTGCTTACTTTGAACAATAGGGAGTGTGGTTTTCAGCCGGGCAGGCAGCAGATATATGGAGAATGGGATTTGGCCTTCAACGAATCGCTGATTGGTTTGTGCAACCTGACCATTCTCGGATATCAAAGTTTATGAGCCTTCAAGCAACTCGATGGTTGGTTTCTTGGTAGCTTGTGGATGTGAACGATACAAGGAGAGCCCTGAGGGCCTCTGGAGGGGTGAGGTGATGCATTGAAATACGTGGAGTCTGAAGAAGGCCATTTATTTCCTCCCATCACTTGCTGTCATATCACTGCCCTGAAACAGTGACCCTGTCATCAACACTGACGATAGGGTACCGTACCTCTGAGAGGAAGTGAGACTGGAGAAAAGTCATTGCGGAACAAAATGTCACCATCAGCCAAAAGGGTCATCTTAGTGAATCCATTTGGAGTGATGCTACCAAACTGTGGTTCACAGGGTTGTTTTTCCCATCACCAATAAACCAATGTTGTTTTTAGTTTGTGAACTTGTGTCTGCATCTGCATGCAGGCTTTTTACGATCAAAATGGACTGTTACCAGGACACCCATATTTTATCAGCTCATAGCTGTTTACTTGTGATTAGTATTTACTTATCTGCAATAAATATTAATTCTTGTCAATTCAGGGAAAGTGTCAGCATTTTCTGTGAACTTGATGCAAGCCGACAGGAAATTTGTAGAATTTGCGTGCTTTGATTAAAGGATTAATATTTGTGATTATCCCAACCCCTCAGTGTAATGGGGTACAAGGCTCAGCACACTTTCCCAAGTGAGTGGTGACAATGTGAATTGATGAAAATCCATCATACGGGGGAATATAACACCCATGCTGTTTCCTGTCTTACCCTTCAGGGTGTTCTTTCACTCACCTACTCCCCATTTACTGCCAGGATGTATTAGCTCCAGGTCATAGATTGAGATAGCATTTAGAGACTGGGAATAATACAATCCACATCTTAGCTGATTCTCTCCGTTTTTTATTTCTTCAATAATTGAGCTTTTGGTGCAACCTAAGATTTCAAAGTGTCCTTGATCAGCTGACTGAACTTGGATAGCGTTACCAAATAAATAAAGGCATTCGTGCAAGAACTAACATTCCGCAAACTAATTGAAATGTCTCAACATATTTTGATAGTTTCAGTTAGATAATCTTTTCTGATGCTGTAACGTATGAAAGAAGTTGAAAACTGCCGGAAATAGCGAAGAGTAAAATAATTAACTTCCTTCTGTTCTCTAACTTGCGGTCACTGTGGTTCTCTCCTTTATTCTGACCCCTCAGTCCCTTATGGACTCGACTCGCTACTAAAATGTGCTTGACTGTCAGAACGCTGAGTAACAGAATGAATACAAATGGGAGCAAAGCGGTTATAATTTTGTTAAATATGTCATACCTTCTCCATCCTGCCTCAGTCAAATAGCTTTCTTCAGCTTACATTTCAAAGGCACATTGTTAACTATATACTAAGGTTCATATTTAAAGCAGATAGGCACATTTTTGAAGCAGAATACAATGCAGGTTGTTGCTAGAGTCGTCTTTGCAGTTCTCTCAGTACAATACTTTGCTTTTAGCTTATGGCAACAAATGGCCACAAATCGATCAAAACAGATCAAAAGTGAACCAGACAGAAGAGTCTCTAATTACAAAACACAAGGCATACAAAAAAAACTACACCCAGGGATGAGATCCAGGAAAGAGTCTTGCAAAGCATATAAAGGAATAATTTGCTTCAGGATGGCATTATTGTTAGTAGACAGCAGATCCATACGTAACATGGGAAAGAATCATAATCACAACTTAATTAACTGTTGGGGAGAGAGATTTCAAAACGTATTTGGAAATTATTGATCAATAATTCCACATGTCACATACAAAAAGGGATGGAAGGAGTTTGGCTTCACAGAAATACCTGTGGGATGTGGTTAGTTGACTGGTGATTCACAGATTTTACTGCTCCACCATCGTATCCAGATGAAATAACATTCCATTCCATGAAGCCAAAAATCTCGATTACAATTCGATTAATAGGTTTAACTCTTTTAGGAAAATCAGGCAGAACATCATACACCAAGTGAGCAATTGCAACAGAATCCCCTCTCCATCACCACTGCCAGATTTCAGTCCTTCCCCAGAATCAGGCCCACCATTCTGTATCAAACATCTCAGCAGTTTTCCAATCTTATCTCAGCTTGCATTTGGATACTCTCCAAGCTTAGACCGGAGATGGAAATCTGTGATGTGGTCACAATGCAAAGTTAAAAAGAAAAACTTATGAGGGACTTGGAAAGACTATGTGACAGCTCTAAAATGATGTGAATGCATATGAGATTGCACACGTTGTTCGGAGTAACAGAGGTTTTTTTGCTTAAATAGTGAAAATTCGGTATGTATTGTGTATACGTGAAGTCTGTGTGTTTTTTATGTGTTAATATTATTTATTTTAGGGTTTGACTATCAGATGAGTGGCTTTTGGTTGCACATCTACATTTTTTGATGGATTTTAAAATTAATTACTTTGGCCTCTCAAGATCATGACTTAAGAAACATTATAGTTGTCGTAGAGCAGGTAACAGCCCTGTTAATAGAAGTTTGTTAATACCATTGCAGTTGAAACAGCAGAGGAAACATTGTTAGCTTAAACAAGAGTGATGGGCAAGGTTCTCAATTGTTTTGGAAAACATTTCATTTCAAGTCAAAAGAGAGCTTACTGAGCTTTGAAGCAGGCAAGCTCTCTGATAAAGGAGATTTTTCAAAGTAGTTAAGATGACAGGTTGCCTCAGTGAAAGAGTACAGTTAGTGCACATTCCAGTCCAGGAGTTTGCTCAAACTCTACAGATTACTAAACCTAAACTCCCCGTTGTAGGAATATTACACAAAAAAAAATCACAGTTTACAAGACAAGAGCTGAGAACAAGCAGTTAAATCAAATCTGGAAAATCCACAGGCAATTTCTCTGCATCTTGAACACTGGAAAGTAATGTTGTTGGGGGATTAGAGGGGTTTTGTGAAATATTTCAAACTATGTTATCGTTTGATCACTCGCTTTATTTTAGCTTGATTTATTTTGTGCAATAAACATTTGCCTTATTGTAGAGAACCGTATCACAGCCTGATATTGTGATCTTCCAGTGAAGGACTGGCTCATTAAATGAATGAAAGATGCTATCTATTGAGCCAGAATTAATTCTGGACCTGTATTCTCTCACCTCAACCTCAGCTGCAATCAGAACATTGGGGGCACTTGCTGGGATCTGAAATCATTGACTTTAAGAAAACTCTGTCACTTTTATGAGTTTCTGAAATTGAAGCAGCTGTGTTCTGGTGAATTTTGTTGTAGAGGTTTTAAAATGAATTGGAATCTTGTGAAGAGTATTCTGCGAGTGGAATATATGATAGTGGAGTATTAGAATTAATTCATTCGGACTAACCTGAGAGAATTAACAGCTAAACTGGAAACAGAAACGGAAGTAGGATCTTGTCCAGAGGGGATGTTTACAGAAATGAATAAACTTTTGAACATGGAAGAAGGGGAACCTGGAATTGAGATGTCACAGTGAGTTGTATACTCAGTGCTTTCCTTCCCAGCTGCCCCTCTGGTCGTCGTCACTTCCCCTGCTTCTCCGGCTCTTTCTGTGAAGAATAAAAGAAACACCACTGCCCGCTACCGGTAAGTAATTTTAAAACAAACTGTCTTACCTTAGCTGTAGTCTTCCGGTTTTGATTAAACTCAGCTGCTGCTCGCACTCAAAATCTGTCACTGATGACAGATCTGATGATGCTGTCACTTTAAAAACATTAATTTGTCCTGGATTTTTTTGAAGAGAGGTTGTAAAGGCAGACATGTTGAGGAGACTAGGAAGTGTTTAATTGAACAATGGAAGGGGAGTGGCCAGTTCACCCAGTTCAGGTATTTTCCAGGTGGTTTTAACTGTAGCAGTCACAAAATGTGTGAGTCCAGAGGAGTTACAAGTTTCAGTAAGGAATTCCTCTGACCTCTTCTGAAATCTCTGTTAATACTGCTCCCTGCTGCCTATAAGAATCTGTGTTTAAATTTACCTTTTTTACCAAGGGGTGTGTTATGGGATGTCATTGTACTGGAGCAGTTATTTAGTAATAGTAATATATGGGGACGGTTAGGTTTTCGAATGGTTAAAATATTTTGAGGGGTCAGGCCTGGTCCATAACAGATTGGGGCCTCTTGTTGGGATTGATTGAAGAATTCCAGAGTGGTTAGCACTGCTGCCTCACTGCGCCAGGGAGCTGGATTCGGTTCCAGCCTCGAGCGACTGTCTGGGTAGAGTTTGCACATTCTCCCTGTGTTTTCCTGGGTTCCATCAGGCTACTTCGCTTTTGGTGTGCAGGTTAGGGTGAATTCGCCATACTAAACTGCCCACAGTTTGCAGGGATGTGTAGGTTAGTGCATTAGCCTAGGGAAATACCGTGTGATAGGGTAGAGGGATTGGTCTGGGTGGGATATTCTTCAGAAGGTCGATGTGGACTTGTTGGGCAAATTGGCCGGTTTCCACACTGTAGGGATTCTATGGTATATTCTATGGTATTCTAATTCCACTTTGGGTTCAGGTTGTTGGACTCAAAGGTGCCAAGTGATAGGTGTTGGTATCTTTTGTTCTGGCTGTTCAATTCGGTTGGTTTAATCAGTGCTTGGTGTAGTAATGGCTCTACTAGTCACAAGAGTTTCCTGGGGGTGGAAGAAGTGACTTTGGGGTTGTTACCAAAGGTGAGCAAGCCAAAGCAAGGATTAGAATGCAAGCTGGAGTTGGGGTTGTCTTTGTCTGTGGGAACAGGAGAGGACATTGCACCAATAGCTCAGCATTTACATTTGCTGGAAATGCAACCTGAACCTTTGGAAATGGCTCGAATTCAATTGCAGATGAAGCAATTTGAACGTGAAAAGGAACTGAAATAGTTTGAATTACGGTTCAAAGCAGAGGAAAGAGAAAAAGAAAGAATTACTTTGGCAGAACAAAAGGAAAAGGAGAGAAACGTCCTGGCAGAAGAAAGGGAAAAAGAGAGGAGGAAAGAGCAGGAAGATAGAGAAGACTGGGCAAAGGAGACTGGGTTTGAACTTCAGAAGTTGGCAGTTAAACAGAAAGTTGGTTTAAAAGAATGGAGTTCAAGGTCGGATTAGTGAGGAAGATAGTGATGATGAATAAACCCAGACAGCCAATGGCCTGATGGGGATCTGTTTAAATCTCTCCAAGCATTGCCTACATTGGTTGAGAAGGATGTAGAAGACCTTGTCATTTCATTTGAGAAAGTGGCTAAACAAATGAAATTGCCAGTGACCATATGAGTTCTTTTGATCCAAACAAAATTGGAAGGGAGGGCAAGTGAGATATTTGCATCCCTATCAGAGGAGGTATCTGGGGAGGATGAGGAGATGAAGAAAGTCATCTTAAGTGCATATGAGCTTGTGCCAGAAGCCGACAGACAATGTTTCAGGAATCTAAGGAGAAACCCTGGCCAAACATACGTTGAGTTTGAAAGAATCAAACAAAGTAATTTTGATAAGTGGATGAAAGCATTAAAAAAACAGATCAAACATACGACGCTCTTAGAGAGATGATTATCTTGGAGGAGTTCAAAAATTCACTTCCTGAGGTATTGAGAACTCATGTGGAAGAACAGAGAGTTAAAATAGCAAGAGTAGCAGCTGAAATGGTTGATGATCATAAGTTGGTTCATAAATCAAAGTTTGGCTTCCAAAATCAATTTCAAATCGTGAGGGATAGAAATTTGGGGAAGAGAGAAATTATCAGGTGGAAAGGGAAGAGTAGATGTCGATGAAGATCATAAAGATAGCTTACCAGAGGGTAAAAAGTAAACCCATGAGAAGGAAAGAGAAGTTAAAAAGCTCTCCAATAATGTCGGCCACATGAAATCACAATGTTGGTGGGTTGGGAAAAGCACTGGGGAGCCAGATGTGAAAAAACACGAAAAGCCAGTGAAGCACAGTGGAGGCAAAAAAGCTGCATGAAATATCCAAATTGGTCAGAGGTTGGTTGAGAACGAATTGCCAGATCTTCTGAAATCATTGACTTGTGAAGGTATGGTTAACTTGCATAGGCCAGGAGCAGCAGGTAAAAAATTTATAATCTTAAGAGACACAGGATCATCTCAATCTTTGATGTAGAGAGATGAGGAGATGCGGAACTCAGAAAGATTATTACCAGAAAAGTTGTGAGGATGTGGAATTCATGGTGAGGAGGAGAAGTGCTTCATTATGGAGAGTGAGGTTAGAGTTTCCAGTGAAAATTGGAGAAGTGGTGGTCGGAGTACTGGAGAAACTCTTGGTTCCAGGAATCCAATGTGTCCTTGGTAATGATCTGGCTGGATCACAGGTAGGAATGCTGGCTACTGTGGTTGAAAAGCGAGTGGAAAATCAGGTAACCGAGGTATGACAGGGAGTGTATCCTGGGACTTTTTCTGACTGTGTGATAACAAGGTCACAAACCCATCAGTTGAAACAGGAGGAGAAATCAAAGATCACCGATAAGAAATTTGAAGTAGAATTACCAGAGACCCTGTTTGATCGAATGGTTGAGACAAACAAGAAGAGGGGGAGGGCAAAGTGGATATTTTTAACTCCGACAAAATAACTGAGTTACAACAGAAAGATGAAAACCTGAAGTAGTTGTATCAAAAAGCCTGCACAAAAGAAAAATATGAGTATATTACTAGATGTCTTAATAAGGAAATAGCGATCATCACATATTCAGGGAGATGAGAAATGGCAGAATTTCAACAAGTTGTATGGCGAGTGGGTTATTAAAAAAAGAGGTGTTGTGGATAGCACATGAATTACCAGTAGGAGGTCATTTAGAGGTAAGAAAACCTGTGTTAACCACTGCCAGAGTATCAGCCACATCTAATTATGCCAAAACATTCAAGGTGTTTATCGATAGAACATAGAACATAGAACAGTACAGCACAGAACAGGCCCTTCAGCCCACGATTTTGTGCCGATCGTTGATCCTCATGTAAGGTAAACCTGATGTACAAACCCTCAAATTTCTGTGACCATATGTATGTCTAGCAATTTCTTAAATATCCCCAATGACCTCGCTTCCACAACTGCTGCTGGCAACGCATTCCATGCTCTCAAAACTGTCTATGTAAAGAACCAGCCTCTGACATCCCCTCTATACTTTCCGCCAAACAGCTTAAAACTATGACCCCTCGTGTTAACAATTGCTGCCCTGGGAAAATGTCTTTGGCTATCAACTCTATCTATGCCTCGCATTATTTTGTACACCTCAATTAGGTCCCCTCTCTTCTGTCTTTTTGTTGCGAGTCATGTGGCTGTCAGTGCTGTGCTCTTACAGGGAGACGACAATAAATTAGGAAAACCTAAAGGATGTTTCTCCAGGATATTGACCATTCATCAGCAGAAACATTCAACATTTGAAAGGAGACTTTGTGCTTGGTTTTGGTGTTGCAGCATGTAAATGTTTATGGTGCCAGTAACGTATCTGAGGCAATCATATACACTGATCATAACCCATTGAAGTTTGTGGAGAAATTTAAGGATAAAAATTGCAGACTGTTGAGATGGAGCTTCAATTAGAAAATTGTGCATGTGACAGGATAAGAAAACGTGATTGCTAACATCTTGTCCTGACTTGAATGAGAAACGGAGGAGTAAACTGACTGAAACAGAATGTAGTAGACCATGTTTTCATGTTGATAGTCAATGTAATGCATATGTGTTGTTGGATACTAACAGTGTTAAGGGGTTTTAGGATGAAACCATCTTTGGATATCCATCGTTCATTTTTTAAAGGGGGGTGGTTTGACAATGCTGCTCCTTTAACAAGCTTATATTGCTATGTTTTTTTTCCATAGGGATTGTAAAGGCAGAGGTTCAAATATGTCTGGCAACTTGGTTTTCAGTCTTTTATTTTAAAACACTTGTACAATGAAAGGGGAGTGGCCAGTTCTCCCAGTTCAAGGTTTGAATTGGTTTGGTTTTGGCAAGCATTCTGGTTTGGAGGCTGCTGGTCAAAGAAACAGCTCCATGTTGATTTTCACTCTCCCTGCCATCTCTCCTGCAAGAACCTGTGTTTGATTTTACCTTTGTTGCAAAGCGGATGTTTATGGGGATGTTGCAACTGTTTGGAACAGCATCATCAAGTTGTGATAGAGTCAATTGAGTTTTCAAATCGGTTAAGTTACTATAAATTTGTTTCTCTTTTGTTTGTGTTTCATTCTGTAGTCTGTATATAAATTCTATTTTGTTTAAAACTGAGTGTTTGGGCCAACTGTGTCACTCCTGCAATATCTATTGTTACACCTTCTTGATACAACTCAAAAAGTTAGGGTCTGGGCTACCTTCTTGAAATGTTTTGAGTAAGTCTGGCCTGGTCCATAACAACGATACAAAGTGAATACACAAGTTCAGAGAATTCTGAATTGGGCATTCTTCAAATTAAATTGGACAACGAGGAAGTTCTCAAAACTTGGGACAAATTATTGAGTTATCTTCCAGAGGAAAATTCAAATGATCTGAAAGCATTATTACTATTTCATGGGGAAATATGAGGGATTAAGCTGTGACGTACGTATCTAATTATACGTGTTGTAGATTTAGGAAATGCTGTTCCAATAGAGCAACCTCCTTATGGACGTATCGCTCTAAACTTGACACAGGTTCAAAAAGAGATTGAATGCACGCATAAAGACAACATAATAAAAGTGATTTGCATTGACTGGAGCTCCCCCATAGTAATGGTGCCAAAACCACATGGTACCCAACTATTACATGTAGATTATCGCAAAGTCAACGCAGTTACAAAGTCTGATTCATATCCAATTCCATGTTTGGATTGTGATGAGAAAGTGGGGACCGAAACTTACATAAACATAGCTAAGTGTGAATTCGCCAAAACCCAAGTCACATTCGTGGACCATGTTACGGACATGGAATGATGGGCTCACGGAATGTGACAACAAAGGTTATTGGGGAGTTTCCCATCCCATGACGAAGACAGAAGTATGAATGTTCCCAGGATTAAGTGGGATTATCCGAAATTCATGCTAAATTTTGGCAGAGTGACTGTTCCACTCACTTATTTATTGAAGAAGTGCAGAAAATTTCAATGGACAGTAAGCTGTCAGACAGCATTGAGACAGCCTGAAAACTGTGATAATCACTGCCCCCGTATTAGGCATACTCAATTAGGCAATGCCATTCAGAGTGGCTATTGATGTGGGTATTGGTGCAGTGCTGTAACAGGAAGACGACAAGAAAATAGAAAAACCTATAGAGTATTTCTCCCAGAAATTGAATATTCATCAACAGAAATATTCCACAATTGAGAAGGAGACCTTGAGCTTGGTGTTTGCGTTACAACATTTCCACATCGATATTGCCAGCAATGTGTCTGAGACAATTGTATATACTGATTATGACCCATTAAAGTTTGTGGAGAAATTTAAGTACAAAGTTGCAGACTGTTTAGATGGAGCTTGTTAGTGCAGCCATTCAATTTGAAAATTATGTGCGTGGCAGATAAGAAAATGTGATTGTTGATGTGTTGTCAAGACATGGATGATGAAGAATGGAGGCGTTCAGTGTCAGGAGTAAACAGACTGAAATAGAATGTAGTAGTGAATGTTTGCATGTTTAGAGTCAATGTATGTGCGTTGCAGTGTACTAACAGAGTAAGACTAAAGGGTTTAAAATGAAGACATATTTGTGTATTGGTGGTTCTCTTTGAAAAGGGCGAAGGTGTGATGATGCTGTCACTTTAAAAAGGTTATTTTGTCCTTCGTTTTGAGTAATTTACCTTTTTGCAAAGTGGTGTGTTTACGGGATGGTACTGTATTGGAACAGTTCATTAGTAGTAGTTACTGTGTCGGGTCAGTTACCATATATAGTCGAATAATTATCAATCTCATGTAAATGTTGACACATGTTTGGCCGAAAATCTGGAATTGTCCATATATCTCGTGTAATAGTTGACCCTAGTGCTTCATAGATAGCAGATCACCATTTATGAGTCAGTGTGCCAGCCGTCACGCTCCCCTCCAGGTCTTCCAGTGCACAGGCTGTTACCCTCCACTCCGGGTTTTCAGCATTATCATAATTCATTGTTCTTTATGTTTATTTGTTAAGAGTTCAATTGGATTTCTGCTAATGATACGGAATGAATTTTGACAGGCATAAATTTCAACAACTCAAAAGTATGTCATAGACGACCACATATATTTAGCCTTAAAAAGTAGTAAAAAATATCTGAGGGACACAGAGACGTACAGCATGGAAACAGACCCTTTGGTCCAACTCATTCATGCCAACCAGATATCCTAACCCAATCTCGTCCCATTTGTCAGTATTTGGCCCATCGTTTAATTGTTCTAAATTCCACTTTCTTTTGTTTGTGCTTTGTAAATTAAATACGTTTTGCTTAAAACCGAGTGGTTTGACCAGTTACATCATACCTGAAATACCCATTTCATGTCTGTCTTTACAATAAGGCTCCAATCTTAAAGTAATTTGGGGGGGGGGGGTCTGGCCTGGTCTATAACAAACCAAACTGATCCGATACAGTAACCTAACTAACTAGATGTTTCAATACAGTAACATCCCATAAGCACACCCCTAGACAGAAAGGTAACTTCAAACACAAGGTCTGCAGGCAGGAGGGGACAACATCCAGTGAGAGATTTCAGAAAAAGTCAGAGGAATCTTTTCCTGAAGCTTGCAACACTTCCGCACTCCAACATCTTGTGAATGCTGCAGCAAAAAAAAACAACAGACTGGAGAAAGCCTGATCTGGGAGAACTGGCCACTCCCCGTCCATTGTTAAACTGTTAAACTCCCCAGACTCCTCGGGACCTCTGCCGTTATGAACACTCTTCAAAAAGACCCAGGACAAAATAGCCTTTTCAAAGTGACAGCATCATCACAGGGTGTAGGGGTGAAAAATGTTACAGAGATTCCTCTTTCCAGAGATGGCGTATTACAGAGACTCGAAAAGGTAAGAGAAGCAGAGAGAGATCCACAATGTGCAAAAGGAGTTGGAGGCAAGTTCATCAAAGACACAGATAGACACTGAATGGCAATGAATGAAATAGTGTCCTGATGCAAAATGTTCCTTTCACAGGACAGTGGTTAGGATCTGAAATGAATGGTCTTGGAGTGTGTATAAGAAAGATTCAATGTGACAGGCATTGATGAATCAACTCAATCATAGAGGCATAGAGTTAGAGAGTAACATACAGCACGGAAACAGACTCTTCAGTCCAACCAGTCCATGCTGACCATTACTCCAAAATAAACTAGTCCCACCTGCCCGCCTTCAGCCATATCCCTCCAAACATTTCTCATTCCTGTATTTATCTAAATATCTTTTAAATGTTGCAACCGTGCCCACATCCACCATGTTCTCTGGGTGTACATTCACCACACACAAACCACTCTGTGTTTTCAATCTTTCTCTTTTCACCTTAAAAATATTCCCCTAGTTTTGAAATCCCGCACCAGAGGGAAAACACACCTTCCATTCACCTCATTTATGCACTTCATGATTTTATCAATCTTTATAAGTTCACCCCTCAACCTCCGGTGATCCAGTGAAAACAGTCCCAGTCTATCCAGCCTCTCCTTGTAACTCAAACCTTCCATCCCTGAAAACATCCTGGCAAATCTTTCTGAGCACTCTCCACATTATCCTTTCTATGAAAGTGCCACCAGAACTGGGCACATTACTCCTAATCAGGCCGAGGGAAACAGTGAAGTGATGTTGGAAGTTGGGTTGCTGATTGAGAGAAGCTGAGCTGCCCTTACAGAGAGCTGACCCAGTCAGCACAAACCCTGTGGCAAAACCTGCCAATCATTTGGGGTGGCACAGTGACTCAGTGGTTAGCACTGCTGCCTCAAAGCACCAGGGACCTGGGTGCAATTCAAGCCTTGGGCGACTGTCTGCGTGAGGTTTGCACATTCTCTCTGTGTCTGCATGGGTTTGCTCTGGGTGCTCCGGTGATGATGATGATGATGATGTGGGTGTACTTTAAAAGCAGCAGAACTAACGGGCATTGCACCAAATGTTCTCAATAAGGCAACACTGTGACACTTGTTTGAACAATTCGATTAGCTCATTTCCTGGAGACAAAACCAAATTCAAATTCGGCTGATCATTTTAAATTATACTCCGAAAAATATCAAATTCCAATCCAGTTTGAATTGAGAACATTGACAAGTTGAAAAGCCAGTGAGACAATCCAATGTTTTGAGGGGGAATGCGACTGTGGAAAATTGAACAGTTGAGAGGAGAACTGCCAAGCCCAACCTGTAAACAGACTGTTTATAAACAAATCTCTCTGAAAAGTACCTTTTTGACCAGTAACCTGTGACGCAGAAATTCCGAAAAAGAAGAAAAGAAAATCCAGGATGATCCGAATAGAAGAATGAAAGCTGGCTGATTTTGAGATAAGAAGTGTGGTTTTGTAAATCTTTTGTAAATTGGGAGTTTTATCAGAGTAGTATTATAGAAAGGAAGGTTAGAGTAAGGAATTGTAAATAGTTGTTAGTTTATTATTCTCTGTTCTACTTTTGGAAATAAGGTAATTAATTTTTACTTTAAATAGATCTTGGCCACTTGAATTGTTACAGATTACTGCAATGTGATAAATATTTTCTGTGTTGCTGGTTTTAAATTAAGCAGGAGGGTTTACCCCATGTTGCACAATTTTGGGGCTCGGGTCCGTGATTTGAACTGGTTTCGAAAGATTTGAATAGATTTGGGGGTCCTAAAAGTCCCAGCAAGTTTAGACACTTGCAGGTTAGTGTCCTCGATCTTTAACTGAGGGTCAGACAGAAATGTTTAATCCTGAGAGGCTACAAGACTTACAACAGCAAGACAAGACGATGAAAGATATAAATATGTGGGTGCATACACCGAAAAGGATGCAGAGAATATCCTGGAGGATTGTTATCTGAAAGACAGAATCCTAGGATGGAAATGGAGACCACAACAGGTTAATGCAGAGGAGAAATGAGCCGAAGTTAATTCACCAGTTTGTGTTACTGGTAGCATACAGACAGGAAGTGTTATGGGTAGCACATGAACTACATGTAGGAGGTCACCTAGGGGTATGAAAGACTCTGGCTAAGGTCCAAAAACATTTTTATTGGCCTGGCACGCACAAGAATGTGGTGAACTTTTGCTATATATGTCATACACGCCAAATGGTAAGTAAGCCACAGGCGGTTATAAAACCAACACCTTTGTTGCCAATTCCCGCATTTGAAGAACGTTTCATGCGGTTTGTAATTGATTGTGCAGGTCCCTCCAGAGAACTAATAGTGGGAACCAGTACTTGTTAACTATAATGGACGTGTCCACCAGATTTCCAGAGGCAATTCCATTACGGAGTATCAAGGCAAGGTACTTTTTCACAAGGTATGGGCTGCCCAGAGATTCAGTCGGACCAAGGGTCAGATTTTACTGCTAGGCTGTTTAAGGAGGTTATGGACAGCTTAGGTATACAGCACTTTAAATTCAGTGTGTGTCTTCCTGAATCCCAGGGAGCTTTAGAAAGGTGGCATCAGATCTTGAAGACCATGTTGAACATAGAACATTGAACATAGAACATAGAAAAATACAGCGCAGTACAGGCCCGTCGGCCCTCGATGTTGCGCCGATCCAAGCCCACCTAACCTACACTAGCCCACTTTCCTCCATGTGCCTATCCAATGCCCGTTTAAATGCCCATAAAGAGGGAGAGTCCACCACTGTTACTTGGCA
Organism: Hemiscyllium ocellatum; assembly: GCF_020745735.1. Taxonomy (NCBI): domain Eukaryota; kingdom Metazoa; phylum Chordata; class Chondrichthyes; order Orectolobiformes; family Hemiscylliidae; genus Hemiscyllium; species Hemiscyllium ocellatum. Next base: position 9,917,732 of record NC_083453.1, on the reverse strand, counting down.
GGGCATTCCATGAACTCACGACTCGCTGAGTAAAGAATCTACCCCTAACATCAGTCCTATACCTACCACCCCTTAATTTAAAGCTATGCCCCCTCATAATATCTGACTCCATACGTGGAAAAAGGTTGTCATGGTCAACCCTATCTAAACCCCTAATCATCTTGTACACCTCTATCAAGTCACCCCTAAACCTTCTTTTCTCCAATGAAAACAGCCCCAAGTGCCCCAGCCTTTCCTCATACGATCTTCCTACCATACCAGGCAACATCCTGGTAAACCTCCTCTGCACCCGTTCCAGTGCCTCCACATCCTTCCTATTGTATGGCGACCAAAACTGCACACAATACTCCAGATGCGGCCGCACCAGAGTCTTGTACAACTGCAACATGACATCAGGACTACGGAACTCAGTTCCTCTGCCAATAAAAGCCAGTACGCCATATGCCTTCTTCACAGCACTATTTACCTGGGTGGCAACCTTCACAGATCTGTGTACATGGACACCAAGATCCCTCTGCTCATCCACACTACCAAGTATCCGACCATTAGCCCAGTACTCCATATTCTTGTTACTCTTACCAAAGTGAATCACTTCACACTTACCTACATTGAATTCCATTTGCCACCTTTTTGCCCAGCTCTTGAGCTTATCTGTATCCCGCTGTAAACTGTACATCCTTCCTCACTGTCAACAACTCCACCGACTTTCGTATCATCCGCAAACTTGCTCATTCAACCTTCTAGTCCCTCCTCCAGGTCATTTACAAAAATGACAAACAGCAATGGTCCCAAAACAGATCCCTGCGGAACACTGCTGGTAACTGCACTCCAAGATGAACCTTTACCATCAACTACTACCCTCTGTCTTCATCCAGCCAGCCAATTCCTAATCCAAACCTCCAACTCACCCTCAATGCCATGCCTCCGTATTTTTTGCAGTAGCCTACCATGGGAAACCTTACTAAAATCCACATACACCACATCTACCGCTTTACCCTTGTCCACCTCCTTAGTCACCTTCTCAAAGAATTCAATAAGGTTTGTGAGGCACGACCTGCCCTTCACAAAACCATGCTGACTATCCTTGATCACATCATTCCGATCCAAATGTTCATAAATCCTATCCCTTACAATTCTCTCTAAGACTTTGCCCACAACAGAGGTAAGACTTACTGGCCTATAGTTACTAGGGTTATCCCTACTCCCTTTCTTGAACAAGGGAACCACATTTGCTATCCTCCAGTCTTCTGGCACTATTCCTGTAGACAACGAGGACATAAAAATCAAGGCCAATAGTTCTGCAATCTCCTCCCTTGCTTCCCAGAGAATCTAGGATAAATGCCATCAGGCCCAGGGTACTTATCTATATTCACCCTTTCCAGAATTTCCAACACCTCTTCCCTACATATCTCAAAGCCATCCATTCTAATTGTGACTCAATATTCACATCGGCAACAATGTCCTGTTCCTGAGTGAATACTGACGAAAAGTATTCATTCAGTGTCTCCCGAATGTCTTTAGCCTCCACACGCAACTTCCCACTACCATCCTTGACTGGACCTATTCCTACCCTTGTCATTCTTTTATTCCTGACATACCTGTAGAAAGCCTTTGGGTTTTCCCTAATCCTACCAACCAAGGAATTTTCATGTCCTCTCCTTGCTGCTCTTAGTTCTCTCTTTGGATCCTTCCTGGCTACCTAATAACTCTCAATCACCCCAATTGAACCTTCACGCCTCATCTTTACATAGGCCACCCTCTTCCCTTTAACAAGGGATTCCAATTCCTTATTAAACCATGGCTCCCTCACACGACCCTTTCCTCCCTGCCTGACAGGTACATACTTATCAAGGACACTCAATAGTTGCTCCTTGAACAAGCTCCACATATCGATTGCACCCTTCCCTTGAAGCCTACTTTTCCAAGCCACGCATCCTAAGTCATGCCTCACCGCATCATAATTTCCCTGCCCCCAGCTATAACTCTTGTCCTTCAGTGCACACTTATCCCTCTCCATCACTAGAGTAAAAGTCACCGAATTGTGGTCACTGTTCCCAAAGTGCTCACCTACCTCCAATTCTAACACCTGGCCTGGTTCGTTACCCAGAACCAAATCCAGTATGGCCTCACCTCTTGTTGGCCTGTCTACATATTGTGTCAGGAAACCCTCCTGCACACATTGGACAAACACCGACCCACCTAACATACTCGAGCTATAGCTTTCCCAGTCAATATCTGGAAAGTTAAAGACCCCATAACAACCACCCTATTACTTTCACTCTTCTCCTGAATCATCCGCGCAATCCTTTCTTCTAGGTCTCTAGGACTATTAGGAGGCCTGTAGAAAACTCCTAACAGGGTGACCTCACCTGTCCTATTTCTAAGCTCAGCCCAAACTACCTCAGATGGCGAGTCTTCATCCATCGTCCTTTCCACCGCTCTAATACTATCTTTGACAAGCAATGCCACACCTCCCCCTCTTTTACCCCCACCTCTGACCCTACTAAAACATTTAAACGCTGGAACCTGCAACAACCAATCCTGTCCCTGTTCTACCCATGTCTCCATAATAGCCACAACATCGAAATCCCAGGTACCAACCCACGCTGCAAGTTCACCTACTGTATTTCGCATACTTCTCACATTGAAGTATACACACTTCAAGCCACCTTCCTGTTTACAGGCACCCTCTTTCGAGATTGATGCCATGTTCCTAACCTCCCTACACTCCAGGTCCTGCACCCTAAAGTTGCAGTCTAGGTTCCCATGCCCCTGCAGAGTTAGTTTAATCCCTTCCCCCCCCACCAAAAGAACACTAGCAAACCTCCCTCCAAGGATACTTGTGCTCCTCAGGTTCAGGTGGAGACCATCCTGTTTATAGAGGTCCCACCTTCCCCAGAAAGAACCCCAGTTATCCAGAAACTGGAATCCCTCCCTCCTGCACCATCCCTGTAGCCACGCATTTAACTGCTCTCTCCCTATTCCTCGACTCTCTATCACGTGGCACGGGTAACAAACCAGAGACAACAACTCTGTTTGTTCTAACTCTGAGCTTCCAACCTAGCTCCCTGAAAGCCTGCCTAACATCCTCATCCCTCTTCCTACCTATGGTGCCAATGTGGACCATGACTTCGGGCTGCTCCCTCTCCCCCTTAAGGACCCGGAAACACGATAAGAGATATCACGTACCCTTGCACCAGGGATGCAACATACCAAACGTGAGTCTCTCTCACCCCCACAAAACCGCCTATCTGTGCCCCGAACTATTGAGTCTCCAATAACTATTGCTCTGCTCTTCTCCACCCTTCCCTTCTGAGCAACGGGGATAGGCTCCGTGCCAGAGGCCTGAACCCCATTGCTTACCCCTGGTAAGTCATTCCCCCCCCCCCCCCCCCCAGAAGTATCCAAAACGGTATACTTGTTCTTGAGGGAACGGTCGCAGGGGGTCTCTGCACTGGCTGCTTCCTCCAAGTCCCCCTCACTGTCACCCATCAGTCTGCAATCTCTGGAGTTAGTACTTCCCTGAAGCTCCGATCTATGACCCCCTCTGCCTCCCGAATGATCCTAAGTTCATCCAACTCCAGCTCCAGTTCCTTAACACGGTCTTGTAGGAGCTGGAGATGGGTGCACTTCCTGCAAGTGTAATCAGCAGGACGAGCATGGCATCCCTCACCTCAAACAAGTTGCAAGAGGAACATTGCACTGCCTTCACTGCCATCCCTCTAAAAGTAACCTTTTAAAAAAACTAGGTCTGAACACTAGAATAAGCAAAATGCAGCACTTACCTTCTTACCGTAACGGGTCTTATTATTAGGTTAGAGGAGGAGGGTGGCTGAGAGGCTCTACCTTTGTAGTGCCTCGGGTTCCTCTCCTGCGCGCCTTTATAGGGAAAGAAACCAACTTACCCAGGTAAGCTTGCGCTACACCAGCTTCCAGGTCCACTCCACGCTTTTTAAAAAAAAACTTTCAAATTTAAACCTTTAAACAAATGTCACCAAGCCTTCAAGCAGCCACTGCCAAACAGCCCTTACCTGCTCTGCTGAGAGAGTGAGAACATACTGTCAGGATTATCCAACAAATCACTCCGTTCACTCCCTTCGAGTTAATATTCGGTCATGAAGTGAGAGGCCCTTTGAAATTAATTAAAGAAAAATTGTCAGGGCCAAAGTCGGAGATCTCACACTTAGATTATGTATTGGAGGTGGGGGAGAGTTAGCTGAACAGTATCTAAAGAGAGCACAGTGCAGAATGAAGCAGATGGCAGATAAAAGCTCTGAGAATTGGCTTGCCCAGAGAAGACAGATGGTAGTGGCAGAAGGGTGTTTTTCAGGCTGGAGGTCCATGACTAGTGATGCCCCACAGGGATCTGTACTGGGACCTCTATTGTTCGTGATATATCTAAATGACTTGGATAAAAAATGTAGAGGGTGGGTTAGTAAATTTGCAGATGACACAAAGATCGGTGGAGTTGTGGATAGTGTAGAAGGTTGTCAAAGGATAGAGATCAGTTGAAGTGGAATTGGAATTGCAGATGGAGTTTAATCCAGGTAAGTGTGAGATGCTGCACTTTGGGAGGTCAAATGTTAAGGAAAAGTGCATAGTTAATGGCAGGACCCTGAACAACATTGATGAACAAAGGGATCTTGGGTTTCAAGTCCATAATTCCCTGAAAGTGGCCACACAAGTAGATAGGAAGGTGTGATGATGCTGCCTCTTTAACAAGGTAATTGTGTCCTTGGCTTTTTTTTTCAGAGAGGTCATAAAAGACACAGACTCCAAAAAGACTACGTTTCAAGGGTTTAAGGGCCAATTTGATGATAGATAACAGATACTGCCTCAGGCAAAAGGCTTTCAAGTTAAAAAAAAACACTTGTGCAATGAAAACGGGGTGGCCAGTTCTCCCAGCTCAGCTTATCTCTGGTTTGATTGGGGTTTTGGCAGTCTGGCCACTGAAAACAGACAAGCAGTTGTGAAGGTAAAAACAATGACTGCAGATGCTGGAAACCAGATTCTGGATTAGTGGTGCTGGAAAAGCACAGCAGTTCAGGCAACATCCGAGGAGCAGTAAAATCAACATTTCGGGCAAAAGCCCTTCATCAGGAATACAGGAATGTGAGGGGCACATTTTTTTTTACACAGAGAGTGGTAGGAGTCTGGTATGTGCTGCCAGGGATGGTGGTGGAGGCAGATACGATAGGGGCATTTAAGGGACTTTTAGATAAGCTCATGAATATGCAAAGAATGGAGGGATATGGACCAAGGGCAGGCAGAAGGGATTAGTTTAACTTGGCATCATGTACAGCACAACAGCATGGACTGAAAGGCCTGCTTCAGTGCTGTACTGTTCTATGGTCTATCTTGATCTATCTCTTTCTTTCCAGTTCAGTCTCAATGATTCTCCTTCCACCTTGCTGAATGTCTTTCTCTCTGTACCTTTATCATTTTGTCTACTTCTGTCAGTCTGTCTCTCTCTGTATCTATCGTTCTCTCTGTGCGTCTGTCACTATGTCTGTACCTGTGTCTGTGACTGTCTGTCTCTTCCTTTTTCTGTCTCTATGCCTTTCTGCTTGTCTCTGTCTAATGTTCAGTGTATCTATCCTTATATGTGTGTACTTCTCAGTATGTGTCTCAGTCTGGATCTCTGTCTGTCTCTCTCTCTCACTTGTTGTCTCTATCTATCTCAGTCAGTCCATCTTGGTCTCTCTCTCTCTCCCTCGCTTTGTCTCCTTCTGACACTTTCTCTGTGCTTGTGACTGTCTCTGTTTCTGTTTCAAACTGTCACTCTATTGCCCTCTGCAGGTCCCTGCTTTTCCCTTGCTGCCTTCCTCTCTCTCTCTCTCTCTCTCTTTCTCTCTCTCTCTCTCTCTCTCTCAGTCTCAGTCTCAGTCTCAGTCTCTCTGTTGCAGTCTCTGTCTTTGCCTATCTCTATCTGTAAATGTATTTCTCCCCACGTCTCTGGCTATCTCAGCTTCTGTCTGTCCTTTCAGGTCTGGCCTTGTCTTTATATGTTGCTCTTTGCTGCTGTTTCTCTATCCATGTATTTTTTTAAGTTTCTGACTTTCCAATATTCTGCCTCTGTCTTGCTGGATCACTGTCTCTCTTTGTCCCTCTATCTTCAATTCTTTCTAGTTATCTCACTCTATCACAGTCTCTCTCTCTCTCTCTCTCTCTCTCTCTCTCTCTCTGTGTGTGTGTAAGCGTCCCTGCCTGACTGCCTCTTTTTGTCCCTCTGTAACAGTCTCAAATAGTTGGTCTTTCTTTCCAACCCTCCACCTTAGCCTTTCTCTGTCTCTCTCTACCTGTTTGATGCATTGTCTCTCTATCATTCTCCATGCCTGTCCATTTCCAGTTCTGTCTATCATTGCCTCTTGACCATTCATGTCTGTCTTTCTATCTCTTTCATTCACTCTCTCTCTCTACCTCTGTTTGTCCAATTCTGACTGTCACCCCTCATCTGTCTCTGCCCCTCTCTGGCCATCTGTCTCTAGCACTGCTTACCTCCATCTTTTTCAGTCTCCCTCACTCTGTCTCTGCCTATCTCTGCATACCTGTGTTGCTTCTGTATCTGCCTCCTTCCTTCTGCCTCTAAAACTCTGTTCAAGTATCTGCCTCTCTTTACCTGCCTGTGTCTCCCCAGTTCTGTTTGTCACTGCCTATGCTGTTGCCTCTGTCTCTGCCTCCCTCCTCTGGCTGTCTCTCTCTGTCGATTTCTGCATCTGTTTTCTTTTCTCTGTCCCTAAAACTGGTCTTAAAAATTTCCAAAAGTACGAGAAGAGGAAAAAAAATTGGTATAAATAAGTAAAGGTTCCTCACAGTCAGAAGCCAGGACAATTATGAAGGCAGAAGAATTGAACACATAGCTTGGTTCTGAATTCACAAAAGCAGACACAAATGAGCTCCCAGAAATGTTAGAAAATTAAGGATCCAAGGATCTACACACAAAGGGTGGGAAATGGTTGGAACTCTTATCCACAGATAGCAATGAATGCTGCATCAGTTGTTAATTTTAAATCTGGGATCAGTACTTTGTTGTGACGTGAAGGTATTAAGAGATTTGAGCCAAAGGCAGGTCTATGGATATAGACCACAGATCAGCCATGATTTTGTTACGTGGTAGAACAGGCTTGAGGGATCTGAATGACCCACTCCTGTTCCTTTGCTCCATTGAGAGGAAATTATGTCAGTAAGAAAATGATGATGGGAAACTTAATGGGGTTAAAGGCTTGCAAATTAACAGAGCCTGATCATCTACATCACAGAGTAAAGGAAGTGGCCTTGGAAATATTAGATGCATTTGGTGGTCACCTTCCAAAATTCTATTGACTCTGGGTGGTGGGGGTGGTGGGAATGCCAAATCTAACCCCACTATTTAAAAATTGGAGAGACCGAGAAAACAACAGAGCATTATAGATCAGGTAACAACATCAGGAGTGGGTGAAATGCTAGAGTCTATTCTAAAAGATGTGATAACAAAACATTTGGAAAGCGTTAATGGATTGGACAAAGCTAGCATAGGTGTATGAAAGACAAATGATCCAGACCAAATGTACTGCAGCTTTTTTTTTAGGATGGTGCTAGTCAAATAGATGAGGGCGAACCAATGGATGCGGTGTATTTGGACTTGAAGAATAGTTTTGGCAAGGATTTTCATACAAGGTTAGTGAGCACAGTTAAAGTACATGAGATAGGGAGCAATTGATCTGGATTGAGAATTGTTGAACAGACAGGAAACAGAGAGAGGAAATGAATGTTTCTTGTTTAGTTTCCTAAGTGGTAGCAGTAAATAATGGGTCCCACCAGGGCCAGTGATTGGGCCCCAGCTATTTATGAGATGGAGATATTTTCCTCATCAACCTGAGCAGAGATGATGTCATAAAACCTCAGGAGAAGGTGGAACTTGAATCCGGGCCTCCTCGGCTTGAGGTATGGACACTACTATGAGAGCCCTATGTGTGACATACATAAATTACTTGGATGAACGAACCAAATACAATGTTTCCAAGTTTGCTGAAGTCACAAAACTGGGTGGGATTGTGAGTGGTGAGGTGGATGCAAAGAGGCCTCATGGTGATTTAGGCAAATTGAGTGAGTGGGCAAACACATGGCTACAACATGTGCAAATGCAAAGTTATACAGTTCAATATGCAAAGTAGAAAGACAGTGTATGATTTAAATGGCAATGTACTGAGAAGTGTGGATGTACAAAGGGATCTGAGTGTCTTTGTGTACCAGTCAATGAAAATAGACAGGCCGATCCAGCAAACAATTTGCAAAGCAAATAGCATACAGGCCTTCATTGTAGAGGATTTGGGTTCAAAGGTCAGGATGTCTCACTGCAGTGATACAGGGCCTTGGAGAGACCACATCTGCGATATGTTGTTGAATAAAATCGGTTGGATTGAAATACTTTAATTGCGCCTATTTGTTCAGCGACTGTAATTAATATCACTCTCCATAGATCCTAATTGTGTCATGAGAGGGATTCCTTTTCTCTTAATAAGGGACTCTTTCAATGCATGATGCCATAGAAGCAGAGGGAACATCATTTCTGTTACCAACAGAGATCAGATAGATGGAGAGGAGAGATGAGAATCTGACAACCACAGTCTGGAATGGTTCATCAACGGACAGGGGTTTAGCCTGGAGTCTTTACATGCTTTCTCTTGACTGGATACCATTATCATGGCGCATCCGATACATAATTGAGGTTATTCAAGCAGGTTTCTACCCTGTACTGGCTGTTGTTGGCATCCCTGGTAAGGCTCTCTGAATGGTTGTTGATTCGACAAACCATGTTATTGCATTGATGTCCTTGTCAATTAAATGCAAAGTCTTCAGACCCATCCATTGACTCCACTTCCCTTTTTGAATTTCTGAGGCTGATTGGGACTGTCCGCAATCCCCTTGAATGAGAGCAGATTTCTGATTTTCTGTCCTCTCTCCATCCCCATTCCTTCTCACTTGCTGTTCAGCTCCAGCCAAAATTCAAAGTTGTGCCTTTGTTAACTCCTGACTCGACAATACCATTTTGTTTTATTTTGCCAGTCACCCGCCCAGTTATAAACAGTCATAAATCACTGGCCGGCCAAAACGCTTCAATCCGGATCCTAATTTATAATGAACTCCATGCACTCATTGACCCTGTGGTCATTGACCTGCTTTGACTCCTGTTGAGGTTGTACAGGATGTTGGCGAGGCCTGTTCTGGAGAACTGTGTCCAGTTCTTGTCACCCTGTCATAGGGAGGATTTTATAAAATCTGGAGAGGATTCAGAAGAGATTTACCAGGACTTTGTCAGGAAAGGAAGGTTTGAGATATAAAAATAGGCTGGAACTCCTCTCACTTGAGCACAAGAGGTTGAGGGGTTATCTTATTGAGGTTTATAACAACATAAGGGGCAGAGGTGGGGCCTCTTCCCTGGGGTGGGAGAGTTCAAAACAGGGGCATATTTTTTAAGGCGAGAAGAGAAAGATTTCAAAAGGGCATGGGACAGAGAGTGGTTCATGTGTGGAATGAACTGCCAGCGGAAGTGGTGGATGCAGGTACAGTTACAACATTTACAAGGCTTTTGGACAAATTCATGAATAGGAAAGGTTTGGAGGGATATGGACCAAGTGCAAGCAGGTGGGACTAGTTTAGTTTGGGATTACCATCAGTGTGGGCTGGTTGGGCTGAAGGGTCTGTTTCTGTGCTGTATGACAATATAACTCTCTGACTCTTGTTGAACTACTACCTCCAATTTAACATTCCAACAAGAATAAAATAAATTACAGCACAGGAACAGGCCTGAAGGCCTCCAAGTCTGCGCTGATCCAGATCCTCTACCTAAACCTGTCGCCTATTTTCTAAGGATCTGTATCCCTCTGCTCCATGTCCATTCATGTATCTGTCTTGATATATCTTAAATGATGCTATCGTACCTGCCTCTACCACCTCCACTGGCAAGGTGTTCCAGGTACCCATCACTCTCTGCATAAAGACCTTTCCATGCATATCTCCCTTAAACTCTTCCCCTCTCATGTTGAACTCGTGGCCCCTAGAAATTGAGTCCCCCATTCTGGGACAAAGCTTCTTACTATCCATCCTGTCTATACCTCTCATGATTTTGTAGACCTCAATCAGGTCCCCCTCAACCTCCGTCTTTTGAATGAAAATAATCTTAATCTACTCAATACTTCTTCATAGCTAGTGCCCTCCATACCAGGCAACATCCTGGTGAACCTCCTCTGCACCCTCTCTAAAGCATCCACATCCTTTTGGTAATGTGGCGAGCAGAACTGTACGCAGTATTCCAAATGACATTCCTATTAAACGAATTTCACTGTCTACTCCCCATGATTCTATAAATATTTTCCCATCAAGTACTTATCTAAGACCCTGTTTAAAGTCAATGTAGCCCTCCCTGGTTGTGATGTCTCATGCCACTGGTGCTGGAGATACAGATGACCAGAAATGTTCTGAGTGATACTGTCTGCATCTTCTTATCTCGAAAGAAACAGTTTCTGACTCAGCTTTCTGAGTTCGGCGTGTGAGTGGGGAGATGGAGTGCTTTAATTTGCCCAAGCGAGTGAGAGAGGGAGGGGAATGTTTAGATGAACAGTGAGAGAGTGACGTGTTTGTGAGGGGATTTTTCACTGAATTCTGATATCGATAGGACAATACTGGTGATGTCTATCAGGCAGGTCTGCACAAGGTCAGTTTTGATGAACACAGAAATGAGACTGAGGAGTTCCATGATGCAAACGGGACCTTAAAAATCATGTGCAGACAGTGTAACAGTGTGTCTTTCTCTGTCATGACAAAGATTATAAGAGCAGGGAGGTGATGTTGGAGCTGTACAGGACTCTGGTCAGGCCCCAGCTGGAGAACTGTGTGCAGTTCTGGTCCCCACACAATAGGAACATTGGGATTGTACAATAGGAAGTTCAGAGATTCACCAGGATGTTGCCTAGGATGGAGTAGTTTAGCAATAAAGAGAGGCTGGACAAGCTTGCGCTGTTTTCTTTAGACCAGCAAAGGTTGAGGGGGGGGATCTGATAGAGGTGTATAAGATTATGAGGGGCAGGAACATGGTGGATAGGAAGCAGCTGTTCCCTTTAGTCAAAGGGTCAGTAATAAGGGGCCATCATTTTAAAGTGAAAGCGAGGAGGTTTAGATGGTATTTGAGGAAAAGTGTTTTCACCCAGAGGGTGGTGGGGGTCTGGAATTTCCTGGGAGTGCAGTTGAGGTGGGAAACCTCACAACCTTTAAAAAGTACTTCAATGAGTCCTTGAAATGTTGTAACATTCAAGGCTAAGGGTTTATTGTGGGAAAGAGGGACAATTAGAGGTAGTAGTGTATTTTTAGCAGGAGGGACTCGTGGGGCCGAAGGGCCTCTTCTGCAGTGTAGGATTTGATAATTCTGTGAGCAGGTGTTGTATGCAATCTGGCCTCCTCTCAACTCTCTAGCACAGGATCAAATGACTGAAGGACCTCTGTGTGTTTAGTTACTCGTTCAGAGCATGCAGACCTCTGTACTCATGCAAGAATGCTTTAAATGCTTTAACAGCTTTAATTTAAGGGGTGGTAGGTATAGGACAGATGTTAGGGGAAGATTCTTTACTCAGCGGGTTGTGAGTTCATGGAATGCCCTGCCAGTAGCAGTGGTGAACTCTCCCTCTTTATGGTCATTTAAGCGGGCATTGGATAAGCATATGGAGGTTATTGGGCTAGTGTAGGTTAGGTAGACTTTGGTCGGCGCAACATCGAGGGCCGAAGGGCCTGTACTGCGCTGTATTTTTCTATGTTCTATAATGCGTGGCTGATAATCGAGAATGGACTAATCCGGCTGTAACCTGCCCTGGGTTCGTTGCAGTCTTCCTTCCCCATACAAGTTTCCAACGTGCCAGTCAGCTACCCTGACAATGGCCGGACTGGAATCTAGTGACCCACTGGGTGCCCCTTTAAGTGCCAATGCCACAACGTCTCAAGGGCCCACAGTCTTTGTAGCACCAGGGGTGTTTTGCCCTTTTTCCTGACGTCATGCAGAAGGAATGGAATTGCTTGAAAATGGATGAGGGTGGGGGCCTCAGGAGGAGACCAGGTTGGTCTAAAGATAGATGCAAGACTGGGCTCCCCCAACGTTGAGATGAGGACACTTCTGGCAGCTCCATCTCCTGTTCATTGTTTCGTCTCCCATTCACCGCTGGAAGTGACGACACTGCAGACTTTATGTCTGAGCCAATGCTTATGGAATCCATTGAATGTTTGTTGTCCTCTTTGGCAGGCAGGCAGGCAAGAACCTGCAGGGTCATTGTGGATTGCTCCTGTCCAAGTGTAACATGCTGAAGGGGCTCAATACTCTCATCTGGTGATCAAAATATTGTGCAGAGGCTGCAGAAAGGGAAGGCTCAATGAAGAAGGAGGAGTGGCATAATCTGCAATAACCACCCCAGGATTTTCAGAAACACATTGGCAAACTATACCTAACCCAGGAAAGAGAGTGAGGTGGGTATTGTTCAACATAAGCTGGTCCTCCACAAACACCAGCTCTCCCAGGCACCCAGCTATAACCTTTTACACATAGTTGTCCCATAATCCCTTCTGGTGCCACATTAATCTTGTTTCCATTGCCTCCACAGCTTAAGTCATCCTTTTTTTTCTGATCTTGTACTGTATCACAGATCTTCCTCTTTGTTTGTCTAAAAACAATTGTGTTCAAGTAGATGAATGAAATCATTTTAAAGTCTCAATAATTCATCAACAGAGTTGTTATTTTCACACATAGTCAGTAGTGTAATTTCACCACTTATTTCCATTCCTCACAGTTAATGCAGTGACGATTGTTATCCTGTTTTGCAACAAATGTGGCCTTTCCAAATGTGTCACAAGTTACCTGCTGTCCATGGCCGTCACGGATCTTTTGGCCATTATTCTGGACCTGATATTGAGACATATTCCAATTGTTTATTCAGAGCAGTTTTATTTCCTGCTGTCCATCCCCGTGTGTAATATCCATGCCATCCTGCTTTATGCAGCCACTGACTGTTCTGTCTGGTTCACCGTCACTTTCACCTTCGATCGATTTGTGGCCATCTGTTGCCAGAAGCTGAAAACTAAATATTGCAGTGAGAAAATGGTGGCTGTGGTTCTGGGCGCAGTGACTGTGGTGAGCTGTTTGAAAAACATCACCTGGTATTTTATGTTAACAAGTTACTATTCACTGGCGAACCTCCCATGGTTTTGCGATTTTACAACCGACGTTTTGCTATCTCAGGTCTGGGTCACAGTCGAGTTCCTCTACAACATTCTAACCCCAGGGGTCCCGTTTCTTTTGATTCTGTTGTTCAATGTTTTCACAGTCAAGCACATCTTAGTGAGCAGCAGAGCCCGCAAGAGACTCCGGGCTCACACCAATGGGGACAGTCCCAGAGATCCAGAGATGGAGAGTCGAAGGAAATCCATCATTTTACTGTTTGTTATCTCAGCCAATTTTATCCTCTTATGGTCAACGTTCATGTTCTATTCTATATGGAGGAGGATGTGGTTCTTAGGGTATGAGTCTGTCCAGATAGACTGGTATGTCCAGGAATTAGGCTTCATCCTGCAACTCCTGAGTTGCTGCACAAACACCGTGATTTATGTTGTCACCCAATCTAAATTCAGAGAGCAGTGGAAGAATGTGTTAAAATTTCCCTTTGCTCGTATTAATCGATTAATTGAATCCACTCATTAAGCAATTATTTCACTGGCTTCTGATTTTGATCAGTGGCAAAGTGAAGTCTTAGGGAGGAAGTCTGAGCAAGAAAATGAGACTAACAGGACAAAATGAGATCGCAGACTCCATCTGCCACTCGGAGTACCACTGACAATGAGAGTTAAGGAAATTTCTGCATTTGTTACGCCTAATGGATTGTACTTATGTCAGGTTGTGCCATTGGAATTAAGAATGCCACACTTCAACAATGAATGAGTAGGGTTATAACTAAAAAGTATCTAATTGTGTAGTTTTCTTGAATTGCATCATAGTATGACATGAAAGGAACATTTAGAACAGTGAGAAAATTTGTTCCAGTTAGCCGGGTTGGTATGAAATCTTGCAAAAAGTGAATTGGCAAAAGCAAGGTGACATACTTAGGGTATAGTGTACGACAAGGACAGGTGTCACCTGGTATAGCAGAAGTAAAAGCTCAAATTGACTTTGCCATCACGAAAACAAAATCAGAGATAATGAGGTTCTTGGGAAGGTATGGATTTTATCAAACATTTATACCTAATTTGATGACAGTAACCATGCTAGCCTTTGATAAACTAAAAGAATGAACCATATGAATTGCTCCTAACATTAACAAGTGATTTTAATTAATAGTAGATGCTAGTGACTTTGGAATTGGAGCAGTACTCTGACACATTGATGTGAGAAAGCTGTGAGGAGAAAGTGAGGATTGCAGATGCTGGACATCAAAACTGAAAATGTGTTGCTGGAAAAGCGCAGTAGGTCAGGCAGCATCCAAGGAGCAGGAGAAGCGACCTTTCGGGCATAAGCCCTTCTTCAGGAAAGAAGCCTGCTCCTTGGATGCTGCCTGACCTGCTGTGCTTTTCCAGTGAGAAAGCTGTGGTCAATTTTCTGAAGAAATTGAACAGACATCAACAGAGTAAATGATTGAAAAGGAAGCATCAGCAGTGTTAACAGCTTTTCAACACTTCCAAGTTAAAGTACAAAATAGAGAGACTTGGAAACTGATTCGACTGATCATAATCTACTGGGATTCGTGGAATGATTTAAATATAAGACTCTGAGCTTGTTTAGCTGGAGCTTAGATCTGCAGCTGTTTAACATAAACATTTGTGAAAAATAATGTAGCATCTTATCCCGAATGTAAACTGTCGTAAAGTTAAGGACATAACCAAGATGATGGAATAATGAATAAGAGTTTGGTGGTAGTGGAGGAGCATGGATGGCTGGGAGCTAGTTATGTCTTGTTTACCATTTAAGTGTTTCTAACTTTGTCAGGCAATGTTTTTTTTTATTAAGTTGGCATTTATTGTTTTGAGGTTGGAGTCATGTTCGAATCCTCACACATTTTTCATTGTGGGTACAGGTTTGCTCGCTGAGCTGTAGGTTTGATATCCTGGCTAGGTAACATCATCAGTGGCGACCTCCAAGTGAAGTGAAGCTGTTGTCTCCTGCTTTCTATTTATATGTTTCTATTTATATTTATACCTACACCCTAAACCTCAACCTGAGCGACAAACCTTGCAATTTTTCATTATTTTTAATTTTGCTATTTTATAAACTTTGTTTTGGAGCTGTGAACTTATGAGCTGAAAATTACCATTGGACTTTGGGAAACAGCTGTGGTAAAAGGAAAAGAACAGACTAAACCAGCTTTTGTTTGTTTATGAGGCCAGACCTGGAGGGTAATTACAGGCTGATTATCAATTGGAAATGTTCCTACAGACACAGTGACCCTGGCAAGAGCACCTTGTTTAAGGAATATCGCAGTAATTGGTGATTAACAAAGTCAGTTGCTTGGAATTAGTTCTGACAAGTCTGGAAGAGACCCTACGTTCAAGCAGATGACAGAGGTTAAATGGTCATTGAGACCTCAGGAGAAGATGGTCACTGATCAGGGTGGAATCTGCCTCACTGGGCCCAAAGAGTAGAAAGTTCAGTGAGAACTCTTACTATCTTTACCTGAGTGAACTGAGAAGGTTACACTGAGCAGTGGCTCCAGAAAAGCATCCAAGTGGTCCACACTTATACCTATGAAAACGCGTCATGAAAACCATTTAAGCAATCTGGCCAATTTTCTTTATTTATTACTTAACTGTGCTTGTCTGTGTGGGGGCTAAAAGGAAGTGTTTTGGTTTAATGCATAAACATTAATCAGATCATCTTATTGTTTAATTGTTCCCCCCTGCTAAAGTTATTGTGTGCTTAATAAATGATTAAGTCTTTTGTCATAGAGTCATAGAGATGTACAGCACAGAAACAGACCCTTCGGTCCAACTTGTCCATGCTGACCACATATCCCAACCCAGTCTAGTCCCACCTGCCAGCACTTGGCCCATATCCCTCCAAGCCCTTACTATTTATATACCCATCCGGATGCATCTTAAATGCTGTAATTATACCAGCCTTCACCACCTCCTCTGGCAGCTCATTCCATACACGTACCACCCTCTGCATGAAAAAGTTGCCCCGTAGTCCCTTTTAAATATTTCCCCTCTCGCCCTAAACTTATGCCCTCTCGTTCTGGACTCCCCCACCACAGGAAAGAGACTTTGTATATTTATAGTGTCCGTGCCCCTCATGATTTTAGAAACCTCCATAAGGTCACCCCTCAGCCTCCAATGCTCCAGGGAAAACAGCCCCAGCCTATTCAGCTTCGCTCGATAGCTCAAATCCTCCAACCCTGGCAACATCCTTGTAAATCTTTTCTGAACCCTTTCAAGTTCCACAACATCCTTCCGATAGACCAGAATTGCACACAATATTCCAAAAGTGGCCTAACCAATGACCTGTACAGCCGCAACATGACCTCCCAACTCCCATACTCAATGCTCTGACCAATGAAGGAAAGCTTACCAAACACCCTATCTACCTGCGATTCTACTTTCAAGGATATATGAACCTGCACTCCAAGGTCTCTTTGTTCAGCGACAATCCCCAGGACCTTACCGTTAAATGCATAAGTCCTGTTCTGATTTGCTTTCCCAAAATGCAGCACCTCACGTTTATCTAAATGAAATTCCATCTGCCACTCCTCAGCCTATTGGCCCATCTGATCAAGGTCCTGTTGTAATCTGAGGTAACCTTCATCACTGTCCACAACATCTCCCCTTTTGCTGTCATCTGCAAACTTACTAATTATACTTCTTATATTCATATCCAAATCATTTATATAAATGATGAAAAGTAGTGGACCCAGCACTGATCCTTGTGGCACACCATTGGTCACAGGCCTCCAGTCTGAAAAGCAATCCTCCACCACCACCCTCTGTCTTCTACCTTTGAGCCAATTCTGTGTCCAAATGGTTAGTTCTCCCTGTATTCAATGAGATCTAACCTTGCTCACCAGTGTCCCATGGGGAACCTCATTGAACGCCTTACTGAAGTCCATATAGATCACGTCCACCGCTCTGCCCTCATCAATATTCTTTGTTAATTCTTCAAAAAACTCAATCAAGAGACATGATTTCGGTTGCACAAATCCATGTTAACTATCCCTAATCAGTCTTTGTCTTTCCAAATATGTGTAAATCCTGTCCCTCAGGATTCCCTCCAACAACTTGCCCACCACCGACACCAGGCTCACTGGTCTATAGTTCCCTGGCTAGTTCTTACCACCCTTCTTAAACAGTGGCACCATGTTAGACAACATCCAGTGACCACCTCATCTGTGACTATCGCTGACACAATTTTCTTAGTAAGGGGCCCAGCAATCACTTACTTAGCCTCACACGGAGTTCTAGGATACACCTGATCAGGTCTTGGGAATTTATCCACCTTTATGTGCTTCAAGACATCAGCACTTCCTCCTCTGTAATATGGACATTTTTCAAGATATTATCGTCTATTTCCCCACATTCTATATCTTTCGTGTCCTTCTCCACAGTAAACACTGATGCAAAATACTGGTTGAGTATCTCCCCCACCTCCTGCAGCTCCACACAAAGGCAGCCTTGCTGATTTTTGAGGGGCCCTATTCTCTCCCTAGTTCCCTTTTGTCCTTTACATGTTTGTAAAAACTCTTTGGATTCTCCTTAGCCCTATTTGCCAAAGCTATCTCATGTCTCCTTTTTGCCCTCCTGATTTCCCTCTTAAGTATACTTCTACTGCCTTTATACTCTAAGGATTCATTTGATCTCTCCTGTTGCTACCTGACATATGCTTCTTTCTTTTTCTTTAACAAACCCTCAATTTCTCTCGTCATCCAGCATTCCTTACACTTACCTCATTTCTGAAGGCTTCCCATTTTCCAGCCATCCCTTTACCGGCAAACATCTGCCCCTATTCAGCTTTTGAAAGTTCTTGCCTAATACTATCAAAATTAGCTTTCCTCCAATTTAGAACTTCAACTTTTAGATCTGGTCTATCCTTTTCCATCACAATTTCACAACCAACAGAATTATGGTCGCTGGCCCCAAAGTGCTCCCCCACTGACACCTCAGTCATCTGCCATGCCTTATTTCCCAAGAGTAGGTCAGGTTTTGCACCTTCTTTAGTCGGTACATCCACATACTGAATCAGAAACTTATCTTGTAAACACAGGCTCGTTTTTCCCACGGTGTCAGGGCATCTGCAATCATTAATGGAAAGGCTTAACTCCGAGATGTAACACATCCCCAAGGGGCGGCACAGTGGCACAGTGGTTAGCACTGCTACCTCACAGCACCAGAGACCTGGGTTCGATTCCCACCTCAGGCAACTGTCTGTGTGGAGTTTGCACATTCTCCCCGTGTCTGCGTGTGTTTTCTCCGGCTGCTCCTGCTTCCTCCCACAGTCCAAAGATGTGCAGGTTAGGTGAATTAGCCATGCTAAATTGCCTGTAGCGTTAGGTGTAGGGGAATGGGTCTGGGTGGGTTGCTCTTCAGAGGGTTGGTGTGGACTTGTTGGGCTGAAGGGCCTGTTTTCACACTGTAATTAATCTAAGAGCTGGAGGCAACAAGTCCCTTTCGCCTATTTAATTAGTGGAAAATGAACAGAGACTGTCCCGTGACCAGCTGACCAAGTTCACCATGTCTCCCTGGCTTTTAATCTTAATAGATATTGACCAGATTCTTCACTCTGCCACAAATCGCCACTTACCAACTTGCTCAGCAATGTCCGTGCTTCCCATCTGCACCTTGACAAAGTAGTGGCAGGTTGCTGCTCCCATTCCCTACCGCTGTCCTGCTCTTCTCACACTTCCTGAGAGTGAGAGACTGACTGCGCACCTTGCTCCGACTCACTCTTGCTCTTTCCCTGTGACCCCACCAGGAGGTTTGGGAGGTGTAACTAACAGCGAAGGGACAGCAGCAATTCGCGAAGGCATGACCTTCTCAAGGGCAACTTGAGCTGGGCAACAAATGCTCCAACAAGCACAGAACATACTTGAGAAACTTGGCAGGTCTGGCAGCCTCAGAGGAGAGAGAAACAGCTTTGAGTCTTGTATGCCTCCTCTTTGGAAGACTCGTTGGGTCCAAAACTGTTGCCCTCTTTCTCATTTCATGGTATCAAGCTCTTTCACTCCCCTTTCATTGATTGACTCTGCGACAAGCACTATGTGCAAACCGTGCCTCTGCTTGGTCCACTCCCTCCCATCGCCACCCACTGCATTCATTTACTTGCAAAGATGATGGTGAGACATGAGATGACAGCTTCAGACACTTCACCAAGTGATGCACTGGTACTCCTCATTGTCACAGCACGGGGAAAACACTCTAGCTTATTTTAAAACAACAACACAGAAAAGATTTATCCCATGCAGTACTCTGCGAAACTTTGAGAGGACAAGAACTATTTAAAGTAAAAATTGACAACTATATTTCTTAAAGTATAACAGAGAATAATTAACAAACAATTCCTTCCTCTAACCTATCTTTTACCTTCCCCTTCTACAATACTAGTTTGATAAAACCCCGATTAAGATTTACAAAATAAAACTTCTTATCCTAAAACCAGGAAATTTTCAGTTTTCTCTGTATTCCTGTCTTCTTTTCTTCTTTTTGGGGATCCTGCTTCACAGGTTACTAATCGATAAAGGTACCTTTAAGAGAGCTCCTTTTTCTGGGCAGTGTGCAGATGTCGTTGGCTTGGCAATTCTCCTCTCAACTGTTCAACTTTCCCCCGTCTTACACCCCCCCCCCTCCCCCAAAACATCAGATTGTGTCATTGGCTTTTAAGATTGTCAATATACTTAATTCAAACTTGATTGGAATTTGGTATTTATTTTGGGGTATATCTAAATAGATTGGCTTAATTCAAATTTTTTTTTGTCTCCAGGCAACGGGCTAACCTAACTACCCCAGTCTCTGGAGCACATGTCTACATTGTATCTTATTGAGAACACTTGGTGCTTTCACTGTTAGCTTTTAACTCTCTTAAAGGTGCAGTACACCCACCACTTCATAACATCTTCCCCCTTAAGAAAAAATGAACCATCATAATGAAAAAATGTTTTTTTTTCTATTTTTTTAAAACAAATTGCCCGAACATACAAATTGCTTTAATATACGTTCACCATAATTTCTTTCCATATACTTATATCTCATTTAAACATTACCAGTTAAATCCACGTTAATGCATCTGTGCTTACATTCTTACAACCCACAACATGTATGATTTTTAAATTAAAAGTCTGTAACAAAAAACTCCAGCAAAATTTTGGATGGCACAGTGGCACAATGGTTAGCACTGCTACCTCACTGCGCCAGACACCTGGGTTCAATTCCCGCCTCAGGCAATTGGCTGTGTGGAGTTTGCACATTCTCCCTGTGTCTGTGTGTGTTTCCTCTGGGTGCTCTGGTTTCCTCCCACAGTCCAAAAGCGTTAGGTTAGGTGAATTGGCCATGCTAAATTGCCCATAGTGTTAGGTGAGGGGGTAAATATAGGGGAATGGGTCTGGGTGGGTTGATCTTCAGAGGGTCGGTGTGGACCTGTTGGGCCGAAGGGCTTGTTTCCACACTGTAAGTAATCTAATCTAATCAAAATAGTCTCATAGTCTTGTCTTTAAAGCATTCTAAAAATGTAAGAGGATTGTGATCCATACACCATCGTCTCAATCACATTGCTCGTGACATACACATTAAAATGTTGTAAGGCCAGTACCAAACTTAATAGTTCCTTTTCGATTGTATTTCCTCTGGAGGATGTTGATCTTCTTCGAAAAGTAACCAACTGGCAATTCAATCCCATCCTCATCTTCCTGTAGACGTACAGCTCCAACTCCAATGTCACTAGCATTGATGCCGACTTTAAAAGGTTTTGAAAGACTTGGTGTAGCCAAAACTGGTTTAGTGGTTAATACTGATCTCAAGTGATCAAATGCCTCCTGGCATGGTTCTGCCCACTGAAATTTTGTGTTCTTCTTCATCAAATCTGTTAATAGTGCAACTACACTGCTGAAGTTTGGAACCAATTTCCGATAAAATCCGTTGAGTCCGAAGAATCAAAGCACCTCTTTCTTCAATGTTGATCATGGAAATTCCTAGGTGACCTTTGTCTTTGCATTCCGTGGGGTCAACCTTCCATGACCGATGTTATGTCCCAAGAACGTCACCTCTGCACTCGCGAATTCAGTTTTATTTAAGTTTATCACCAGTTTTGCTTCTCCTAGCATTTCAAAAAGCTCTGCCAACTGAACCACGTGGTGTTTCCAGGACTTACTAAAGAATACTACATTAGATTACTTACAGTGTGGAAACAGGCCCTTTAGCCCAACAAGTCCACACCAACCCGCCGAAGTGCAACCCACCCAGTCCCCTACATTTACCCCTTTATCTATCACTCCAGGAAATTTAGCATGGCCAATTCACCTGACCTGCACATCTTTAGGACTGTGGGAGGAAACCGGAGCACCCGGAGGAAACCCACGCAGACACGGGGAGAATGTGCAAACTCCACACAGTCAGTCACCTGAGTCGGGAATTGAACCCAGGTCTCTGGCGCTGCGAGGCAGCAGTGCTAACCACATTGTCCAAATAGACTGCGCAGTTTGTTAACCCAGCCACAACTCTGTTCGTGAGTCTTTGGAATGTGGCGGGTGTGTTGTTCATTCCAAAGGACATCACTTTAAACTGATATAGTTGGGGTAACAAACGCAGAAATGTCTTTCACCATCTCTGATAAACGTACCTGCCAGTAACCACACATTAAGTCCAACTGGTGATGTAACTGGGTTGTCCGACTTTCTCGATACAGTCCTCCAATCTAGGAATTGGATATGAGTCTGATTTTGTACTGCCGTTGACCTTCCAATATTCCACACAGAATCGTTGAGTCCCATCCGGTTTGGGAACTAAGACAATCAGCGAACTCCACTCACTCTGGCTTGGTTTGATGATATTCTCGTCGAGCATGGCCTCCACCTTCATCTGGACCCATCTGGCTCTGGAAGGGTTAAGCCAATAGTGTGTTGTTTTATCGGAGCAGTATTCCCTGTATCTGCTTCATGTACAATAGCATTAGTCCTCGTCATCTGATTCTTACATATGTCCTTGTATTGTAGTAACAAAAACCTTTCAACTGCGTTCTATGATCCCAAGACAGATAGCTCACTAAGCTATTTTTTAATCTATTTTGAGGCAACTCAAAAGCCACATCATCTGGATTTGATTCCTCACTCTGAGAGGCAGTAACTAACACCTGTTTCTCCGGTTTTTCTCTCTAGTGTAATATGGTTTCAATATGTTCACACGATATACTCAATATCGTTTTTTCCAACCTGGCATCTTTACTCGCTAGTTCACCTAACTCAACTTTTTCTCAATTTGATAGGGACCACTAAACCTGGCTTTGAAGGGATCTCCCATCACTGGTAACAGTACTAACAAGTTATCCCCTCGGGAAAACATCCACATCTCAGAGTTTTTATCTGCCACTTGCTTCATTCTACACTGCACCCTCTTTAGGTTCTTTATAGCTAACTCACCTACTCTATTTAATTTCCCCCTCATCTCTGATACATAATCTAAGTGTGAGATCTCCAACTTTGGCCTATCAATTTTTCTTTAATTAATTTCAAAGGGCCTCTCACTTCATGACCGAATATTAACTTGAAGGGAGTGAACTGAGTGATTGATTTGGGGCATCTGTAATGGCAAGTGATACAAATGGGATACCTTTATCCCAATCATTCGGATAATCCTGACAGTATGTTCTCAACATGGTCTTCAAGGTCTGATGCCACCTTTCTAAAGTTCCCTGGGATTCAGGATGATATGCATTGGATTTAAAGTGCTGTATACCTAAGCTCTCCATAACCTCCTTAAGCAGCCTAGCAGTAAAATTTGATCCTTGGTCTGACTGAATCTCTCTGGGTAGCCCATACCTTGTGAAGAAAGCCATTAACTCCTCTACTACCCTGTTTGCCTTGAAACCCCATAATGGAATTGCCTCCGGAAATCTGATGGACGCATCCATTATGGTGAACAAGTACTGGTTCCCACTTTTAGTTCTTGGGAGGGGACCTACACAATCAATTATAACCCCCACGAGAGGTTCTTCAAATGCGGGAATTTGCAACAAAGGTGCTGGTTTTATTACCGCCTGTGGCTTACCTACCATTTGGCACGTATGACACGTTTGGCAAAAGTTAACCACATCCTTGTGCATGCCAGGCCAATGAAAATATTTTTGTACCTTAGCCTGAGCCTTTCGTGCCACTCGGTGACGTCCTACAGGTAGTTCATGTGCTATCCATAACACTTCCTGTCTGTAAGCTACCGACAACACAAACTGGTGCATTAACTTCGGCCCATTTCTCCTCTGCACTAACCTGCCGTGGTCTCCATCTCTGTCTTAGGATTCTATGTTTCAGATAATAATCCTCCGGAATATTCTCTTCCTCCTTTTCAGAATACGCATTCACATATATGTCTTTTATTATCTTGTCTTGCTGTTGTAAGTCTCTTAATCTTTCAGGAGTAAACACTTCTTTCTGACCCTCTGCCTATTCAGGTTTTTCCTGGTCCATTACTTCAAACAGGGTATCTGCTAACTGAACCTCAACTCCTTCAGCTTTCTCCTTACTTTTCGCTTTGTGCTGTGACTTTTGATAGTGGGATCTGGTTACCACGCAGTCTTGGAAAATATCAGGATATTTCTTTTTTAACTCCTCAATTTCTTGGTCTTCCTTGGGCTTCTCCATCACAAGGGGTGGCACTCCCACCTTGGATCCTGCCAAATCATTCCCAGGAACAAACTGAATTCCTGGAACTGACACTGTGTCAATCACTCCCATTGTAATCTCCCCAGTTTTGAGTTGGCACTCCAACCTGATCTTACATACGGGAACGCGAAATTTCTATCCATCTATCCCACAAATGACCACACTCTCAGGTAGCAGATCAGAAATAGTGCATATTTGTTTATCCCTTACTATCAGTGACTGGTTGGATCCTGTACCTCTCAAAATTATAACCTCTTATCCTTCTCCCCATGGTCTTTCTAAGTAAACTTTACACAGAGACGAATTCTTCATGGAGATCAGGTCCTAACTTCTTATGCAGCCCTTGCCTAGACTGTGCACTCTCCTGCAGCTCCTCAGCTCTTCTTGGGGTCTCCTTTACTACCTTCACTAATTCCATTGGCTTAGCTTCTTTTACCACATCTTTTCCCACAGTGCCTTTCTTTAACGACCAGCACTATGACTTTACATGTCCCACTTTACCACAGTGGAAGCACCTGAGAGCTTTTGCCTCCTTTCCACCCTCTTGGGTTTCTTTTCCATGCTTACCTGTGCTCTCTATTCTTGGTTTTGTAGTGTAGGGTCTCCCCTTCCCCCAACTTCTATCCCTCACAGGATGAAATTCTGGCTGGAAGCTTGTCTTATGCACCAACATGTACTCATCTGCTAATTCTGCTGCCCTTCTCACTTCCTGAACCTTCTACTCCTCCATGTGAATTCTTACCATCTCTGGAAGTGAGTTTTAAACTCCTCCAGCAGAATAATCTCTCTTTGAGCCTCAAAGGTCTTTTCTATTTTCAAAGCACGCACCCATTGATCAAAATGACTATTTTTAATTCTTTCAAACTCAACATAGGTCTGACCTGGTTCCTTCTTTGTGTTTCTGAACCACTGTCTATATGCTTCTGGTACCAATTCATAACCACTTGAAATAGCCTGTTTGACCTCTTCATAATCTCTTGAACCCTCATCTGACAGTGCAGCAAATACCTCACTAGCTCTATCTACCAGTTTAGTCTGAACTAGCATTACCCATAAATCCTTGGACCACTCCATCTACCTAGCCAATTTTTCAAGTGAAATAAAGAAGGCTTCAATATCTTTCTCATCAAAATGTGGCAGAGTTTGACATATTTGTAGACATCATTACCTTCTCTTTTAATCTCCATCCTGTTAACTTGACTTTGCTGATGAAGTCGCAACTTCTCAAGTTCAAATTCTCTTTTTTTTGTCTCTCCCTTTCTTCTCTCTCTTTGCTCAGCTAAGAACCATCTATCTCTCTCTCTTTCCTCTGTTCCTTCTCTCTCTCTTTCTCTTTCTCTCTCCCTCTGTTTGTCTTCTAACTCCATTTTCTTCAATTGTAACTTAAGCTTTTCTACCACAACTGCACTTGTCTGTTTCTCTAATACACCAAAATGCTTGAGTAACTCCCTTACAATTCCAGTGTTATGTTTGTCTTTGGTTGAACCCAAATCAAACTTATTTGCTAATTCTAAAAGTGTGGCCTTTTTCTTTCCTTCTAAACTTTCTTGGCAAATCTGAAAATCATCTTCAAATCCCAGAGCCTCTTTAGCAATTTTAAGAGCCAATTCTCTCACTTTTAATTTAATCAACCACAAGTCACTGAAATTATACAAATTGTCTCAACTATGTTTTATTTAATGATCTAGGATACTAACCTGCAAGTGTTTAAATCTGCTGGGAGTTTTCATCCCTCTAAATTTATTCAAATCTGTCCAAACCAGTGCAAATGCCAACGATGTGCCCTCAAACTGTCATTGGGATAAACTGACATGGGATAAACACTCCTGCTTAATTTAAAACAGCAACACAGAAAAGATTTATCCCATGCAGAAATCTGAAAATTTGAGAGGCCAAGAATTATTTAAAATAAAAATTAACAACTTTATTTCTTTAATGTATAACAGAGAATAATTAACGAACAACTATTTACGACTCCTTCCTCTAACCTATCTTTTTCCTTCCCCCTTCTACAATAATAGTTTGATAAAACCTCTGATTAAGATTTACAAAATAAAACTTCTTATCTCAAAACCAGGCCGTTTTCAGTTTTCTTTGTATTCTTTTCTTATTGGAGATTCTGCTTCACAGGTTACTATTCAATAAAGATACCTTTAAGAGAGCTATTTTTCTGGGCAGTGTGCAGATGTTGTTTGCTTGGCAGTTCTCTTCTCAACTGTTCAATGTTCCCCTGTCTTATGCCCTAAAGCATTGGATTGTGTCATTGACTTTTAAGATTGTCAATATACTCAATTCAAACCTGATTGGAGTTTGGTATTTGTTTTGGGGTATATCTAAATGGATTGGCCTAATCCAAATCTGGTTTTTTTGTCTCCAGACAACGAGCTACTCTAGCTACCCTAGCTACTCCAGTCATGTTTACATTGTATCTTATTGAGAACACTTGGTGCTGTCACTGTAAAATTTTAACTCTCTTAAAGGTACAGTACACCCACATCTTCATAACACCATTGAAGGTCAAGTCACCTTGATGTACCTGAGGGCCACTTTCTCCTCAGAGAAAAAACCGGCAGCCTCAGGTGAGGAGAGAGGTTGAGACGAGGAATGCTTTCTGATCATCTCAGCCAGTGCAGGTACTAAACCTGCCCAGTTGGCATTACTCCACATTGCAAGCCAACTGTCCAGCCAACTGAGCTACCTGGCTTTCTCTCTTCCCATCAGCCAAAGATGGAGTTATATAAGTGACCCAGACACGGAGCGAGCTTTACTTTAACAGTAGTTCTTCTCCGTGCTGAGTTCACAACCCGTTCTTCAGTCTGCAGTGACTGAGGTGGTCTAGGGATAAAATTTAAATCCTACATCCACTCACAGAGTCATAGAGATGTACAGCACAGAAACAGACCCTTCTGTCCAACTTGTCCATGCCTACCAGATATCCTAACCTAATCTAGTCCCATTTGCCAGCACTTGGTAACATATCCCTCTATTCATATACCTATCCAGGTACATTTTAAATGTTGTAATTGTACCAGCCTCCACCACTTCCTCTGGCAGCTCATTCCATACACTCTCTGCTTGAAAACATTGCCCCTTATGTCCCTTTTAAATCTTTCCCTTCTCACCCTAAAATCATGCCCTCTAGATTTGGAGTCCCCCACCCCAGGGAAAAGACCCTATTTACCTTATCCATGCGTTCATATCTGGGGAATATCGCCATTATCAACAAATCCCCTCCAAGGTCATCAATTCCAATAGAGTGATGGGTTTTCATCTTCACTGTGGACTACAATCCCTCCTGACCAGTCAGTGTACCTTCCCAACTCATGAGTTCATGTACAAGTGAACCAGCAGGGGGTTTGGCTAATATTTGTCAAATAGGATGATAAAGCTTTGGAAACTGATGTCTGGAGAACAAAAACCATGAAGTGACCCAAATCTCTCAAACATTAAGCGAGGCCCAGCTGGAGGAATTCTGCACTTTCTGATTAAACAGGAAGGTGTTGTTGAGTTGACAGAAAAGATTTATTGGAATTTTTCTGGTAATGATTCGAATAGTCACACAGAGAAGCTGGTGTTGTTCTCCTTAGAGCAACAAAAGCTAAGAAAAGAGCTGCTTAAACATTAGGAACGGTTTTGATCGATTCAATAGATTCAATAAATTAACTGCTCTTGAATGGAATTTTATGCTTTGTTCAAAGATAAACACAAATGCAGGGTCATGGGGGAAAGTCCAGCAGTGGGACTTATAGGATAGCTGTTCAAAAGAGCTAGCGTAAGCCCAATGGGCTGAAGAACTTGAAACTGTACTGTCCAATTCTAGGTTTCCATTTCAGCATCGGGAGTCAAGACAGCACGAGCCAAGGGGCTGCTGGGAAGGAAAATTTGAATATTAAACACTTCCCTCGTGAATTGGCGGAGCGAAGGTTGAACAGGAGCAGAAGTGGACACGGGGACTGCTGGGTGATAATAGATTCTGGTAGTGGCTAAACTCGAAACACCACACATGTCGTGTCTCTCACCCGTACTCCTCCTCAAACCAAAATGAAAAGACTCTGTGTAGAGGTTTGGTAAAGTAAGGTCAGTTGAGGTTCTTTTTTTTACCTCTTTTTATCTCATTGGGGATGGAAGCTAGGGGAGCTGCATGTTCCTCTTGCAGGATGTGGGAGGAAAGGGGTCACCGCTAGTGTCCCTGCTGACTTCATCTGCAAGAAGTGCGCCCAACTCCAGCTCCTCACTGACCACGCTAGGGAACTGGAGCTGGAGCTGGATGAACTTTGGATCATTCAGGAGGCTGAGAGGATGATAGAGAGGAGTTATGAGGAGATAGTCACATCTAGGTTACAGGATAAAGGGAGCTGGGTGACCGTCAGGAGAAGGAGAGGGAATAGGCAGTCAGTGCAGGGATCCCCTGTGGCCGTTCCCCTCAATGATGAGTATACAGTTTTGGATACTGTTACAGGGAAAGCCACAGCGGACTGGTGTCTGGCCCTGAGCCTGGAACTATGGCTCGAAAGGGAAGGGAGAGAAAAGGACAGCGATAAGAATAGAAGATTCACTGGTGAGAGGAACTGATAGGAGATTCTGTGGTCACAAATGAGATTCCCAGATGGTGTTTTGCCTCCTGGGTGCCAGGGTCAGGGATGTCTCAGATCGAGTCTACAGAATTCTTAAGGGGGAGGGAGAGCATCCAGAAGATGTGGTACATAGGTAGGGAAGGGTTGAGGAGCCGAAAAGTGATTATAGGGAATTAGGTTGGAAGCTAAAAGGCAGGACAAACAGAATAGTAACCTTAGTACGTGCTGGTGAGGCTAGGAATAGAAAGCGAGTGCAGATGAACACGTGGCTGCAGAGGGAGGAGGGAGGGCTTCAGATATGTGGATCATTACGATACCTTCTGGGGAAGGTGGGAGCTGTACAAGGAGGACAGGATGCACCTGAACTGGAGGGATACCAATATCCTGGGCGGGAGGTTGGCTAGGCCTCTTCAGGAAGGTTTAAACTAGCTTGGCAGGGGGCTGGGAACTAGAGCTACAGATCAGAGGATGGAGTAGCTGGTGAACAGGCAGATACAGTGTGCAGAGAGTCTGTGAGGAAGGATAGACAGCTGATAGGGCAAAGTTGCAGTGAATGTATTGGGTTGAAGTGTGTCCATTTTAACGCAAGAGGTGTTAGGAATGCAGGTGATGAACTTGGAGTATGGATCAGTAATTGGAGCTATGATGTTGTGACCATTAGGGAGACTTGGATATCACAGGGGCAGGAATGGCTGTTGGATGTTCCGGAGTTTAGATGTTTCAAAAGGAAAAGGGAGGGAGATAAAAGAGGTGGAGGAGTGACATTGCTAATCGGGGATAGTATCACAGCTGCAGAAAGAGAGGTTGTCGAGGAGAGTTTGTCTCTAGAGTCACCATGGATGGAAGTCAGAAACAGGAAAGAAGCAGTCACTTTATTGGGAGTTTTCCATAGATCTGCCAATAGCAACAGAGACACAGAGGAGCAGATTGGGAGGCAGAGTTTGGACGTGTGAAGTAACAGGGTTGTTGTCATTGGTGACTTGAACTTCCCTAATATTGATTGGAACCTCCTTCGTACAAATAGTTTGGATGGAGCAGACTTTCTCAGGTGTGTCCAGGATGGATTCCTGACTCAATATGTGGGTAGGCTGACTAGAGGGGAGGCCATATTGGATTTGGTGCTTGGCAACGGAACAGGCCACATGTCAGATCTCTCAGTGGAAAAGCATTTTGGTGATAGTGATCACAACTCCCTGACCCTTACTATAGTCATGGAGAGGGACAGGAGCAGACATATGGGAAAGTATTTAATTAGGGGAGCGAGAATTACAATGTTATAATGCAGGAACTGTGGAGCATAAATTGAGAACAGATATTCTCGGGAAAACATACATTAGAAATGTGGAGCACTTGATGCGAGTGCTGGATAGGTTTGTCCCACTGAGGCAAGAAGGGATGGTAGGGTGAAGGAACCTTGGATGACAAGGGATGTGGAACATATAGTCAAGAGGGAAAAGGAAACTTTACTTAAGGCTGAGGAAGCAAGGATCAGACAAGGCTCTAGAAGGTTAAAAGATAGCCAGGGAGGAACTGAAGAATGGATTTAGGAGAGCTCGAAGGAAGAATAAAAAAGTCTTGGCGGCTAGGATTATGGAACACCCCAAGACATTCTGCACTTACGTGAGGAACAAGAGGATAGCCAGAATGAGGGTAGGGCCAATCAGGTGTAGTGGAGGGAACTTGTGCCTGGAGTTGGAGGAGGCAGGGGAGGTCCTTAATGAATGCTTCAGTGTTCATTATTGAGTGGGACCTTGACGTTTGTGAGGGCAGTATGAAACAGGCTGATCGGCTCGAACAGATTGATATTAAAAAGGAAGATGTGCTGGAAATTTTGGAAAACATGAGGATAAATAAATCTCCCGGGCCAGACGGGATATACCCAATGGTCATACTGGAAGTGAGGGAAGAGATTGTTGTGCCTTTGGCGATGCTCTTTGCATCCTCACTGTCCACTGGAGTCGCACCTGATGATTGGAGGGTGGAAAATGTTATTTCCTTATTCAAGAAAGGGAATAGGAATAACACTAGGAATTACAGACCAATCAGTCTTACATCAGTGGTGGACAAACTATTGGAGAGGATTCTGAGAGACTGGATTTATGATTATTTGGAAAAACATAATGTGATTAGAGATAGTCAGCATGGCTTTTTGAGGGGCAGATCATGCCTCACAAGCTTTATTGAATTGTTTGAGGACATGACAAAACACATTGATGAAGATAAAGCAGTGAATGTGGTGTATATGGATTTCAACAAGGCGTTTGATAAGTTTCCCCATGGTAGGCTCATTCAGAAAGTAAGGAGGCATGGGATACAGGGAAATGTGGCTGTCTGGATACAGAATTGGCTGGCCCACAGAAGACTGAGGGTGGTGGTAGATGGAAAGCATTCTACCTGGAGCTTGGTGACCAGTGGTGTTCTGCAGGGATCAGTTCCATCACCTCTGCTCTTTGTGATTTTTATAAATAACTTGGATGAGGAAGTAGAACGGTGGGTTAGTAAGTTTGCTGAAAGTTCATAGAGTTGTAGATAATGAGGAGGGCTGTTGTAGGTTACAACAAGACATTGGCAGGGTACAAAACTGAGCTGACAAGTGGCAGATGGAGTTCAACCTGGAAAAGTGTGAAGTGATTAATTTTGAAAGGGTGAACTTGAATGCAAAATACAGGGTTAAAGACAGGATTCTTGGCAGTGTAGAGGAGTAGAGGGATCTTGGCGTTCCATGTCCATAGATCCCTCAAAGTTGCCACCCAAGTTGGTGGGGTTGTTAAGAAGGCATATGGTGTGTTGGCTTTCATGAGCAAAGGGATTGAGTTTAAGAGCTGTGAGGTTATGCTGCAGCTCTATAAAGCCCTGGTTGGAATATTGAGTTCAGTTCTGGTCACGTCATTATAGGAAGGATGTGGAAGCTTTAGAGAAGGTGCAGAGGAGATTTACCAGGATGCTGCCTGGACTGGAGGGCATGTCTTATGTAGAAAGGTTCAAGGAGCTAGGGCTTTTCTCATTGGAGCGAAGAAGGATGAGAAGCGACTGGATAGAGGTGTACAAGATGATGCGAGACATAGATAGAGTGGATAGCCAGAGACATTTTCCCAAAGTAGAAATGGCTGTCACAAGGGGGCATAGTTTTAAGGCAATTGGAGGAAGGTTTAGGGGAGATGTCAGAGGTCAGTTCTTTACACAGAGAGTGGTGGGTGTGTGGAATGCACTGCCAGCAGTGGTAATGGAGTCAGAGACATGAGGGACATTTAAGCAACTCTTGGATAGGCACATGGATGATAGTAAAGTGAAGGGTAGATAGGGTAGCTTGATCTTGGAGTAGGTTAGAAGGTCGGCACAACATTGAGGGCTGACGGGCCTCATCTGTGCTTTTTTGTTCTATGATCTATGTTCTGTGTCTGACCCTTATCTGCTCACTATTAATTACATCAACAGTACAGACACTTTCTCTAGGTAAAATTTGGGAATTAGTGCAAAACACTGTCGACCATAAATCCCCTCAGCCTCTGATTTATCTGTCCTGGTGAATTGAACACCAAATAGGAAGAAAAAGCAAACATCAAACACAGGTTTCAGGAGACAAAGTTTAACCCAAATATTTCTGATGATGGATTAGCCGCCACTTGAGAGGCCATTACAGATCAGACAGAAAGTAACAAGAAGTTAATTTAAGGAGAAGAATTTGAGTGAAACCAATGATGTTAGCCCTGCTGCCTCACTGTGCCAGGGACCGGGGTTCAAATCCAGCCTTGTGTGACTGTTTCTGTGGAGTTTGCACAACCTCCCTGTGTCTGTGTAGGTTTTCTCCCCCAGTCCAAAGATGTACAGATTAGGGTGAATTGGTCATGCTAAATTACCCATTGTGTCACACAGAAGTATAGGTTAGGTGGACTGTTCTTAGAAAACAAAGGGTTACAGGAAT
Source organism: Hemiscyllium ocellatum (assembly GCF_020745735.1). Taxonomy (NCBI): domain Eukaryota; kingdom Metazoa; phylum Chordata; class Chondrichthyes; order Orectolobiformes; family Hemiscylliidae; genus Hemiscyllium; species Hemiscyllium ocellatum. Next base: position 9,885,381 of record NC_083453.1, on the reverse strand, counting down.
GGTGTGGGTCTGGGTGGGACCCTCTTTGGAGGGTTGGTGCAGAATTAATGGGCCAAGTGGCTTGCTTCCACAATGTAGAGATTCTGTTCTAAGAAATGCAAGAAAGCTGAAAGCATTCAGTTCATCAGATAAATGAAAATCATTGCTCAAAGTTAATAAGAGAGGGGCCTGACATAGCCTTGAACCAAGTGGTACAATGAACATTAGTACCCTCCTCAATCTGAGTGAGACATATAGAACACACTGAAGGTGACTACAGGTTGGTTCCAAAGCATCATGTTCCACTTCACTGTTATGTTCTGGAACCAGATGCGGCATTCACTTTTCATAGAATCTGAGATGCGCTCGCTGGGCCTACATTCATTGGCCATTCCTAATGGCCTTTGAGAAGGTGGTGTGGAGCTCCCTTTCTGGACAAATGAGATTCCTGTGATATATTTACCTCGACAGTGGGTTTGTGAAAAGAGGAGCTGCGAGTGGTGCATGAGCTGCCACTAGGGGTCAGTCAGGAACAAGAAAAGCTCAAGCTCAAATAAAAACATTTTTACTGGCTGGACTGCAGCCGGATGTAATTGAATTTTGCCATACACGTGTCATACATGTCAGTTAATTGGAAAACCACAGGCAGTAATAAAACCCACACCTTTAATACCTATCCCTGCATTTGAGGAACCTTTGCTGAAAAATGTGTTGCTGGAAAAGCACAGCAGGTCAGGCAGCATCCCAGGAGCAGGAGAATCGACGTTTCAGGCATATGCCCTTCTTCAGGAATGAGGAGGGTGTGCCAAGCAGGCTAAGATAAAAGGTAGGGAGGAGGGACTTGGGGGAGGGGTGTTAGGAATGCGATAGGTGGAAGGAGGTTAAGGTGAGGGTGATAGGCTGGAGAGGGGGTGGGGGCGGAGAGGTCGGAAAGAAGAATGCAGGTCAAGAAGGTGGTGCTGAGTCCGAGGGTTAGGACTGAGATAAGGTGGGGGGGAGGTGAAACGAGGAAACTGGAGAAATCTGAGTTCGTCCCTTGTGGTTGGAGGGTTCCTTGGCGGAACATGAGGCGCTCTTCCTCCAGGCGTCGTGTTGCCATGGTCTGGCAATGGAGGAGGCCAAAGACCTGCATGTCCTTGGCAGAGTGGGAGGAGGAGTTAAAGTGTTCAGCCACGGGCAGTTGGGTTAGTTGGTGCGGGTGTCCCCTCTGGGTGTTCTCTGAAACGTTCCGCAAGTAGGCGGCCTGTCTCCCCAATATAGAGGAGGCCATATCGGGTGCAGCGGCTGCAGTAAATGATGTGGGTAGAGGTGCAGGTGAATTTGTGATGGATATGGAAGGATCTCTTGGGGCCTTGGAGGGAAATGAGAGGGGGGAGGTGTGGGCGCAAGTTTTGCATTTCTTGCGGTTGCAGGGGAAGGTGCCGGGAGTGGAGGTTGGGTTAGTGGGGGGTGTGGACCTGACGATGGAGTCGTGGAGGGAGTGGTCTTTCTGGAAGGCTAATAGGGGAGGGGAGGGAAATATATCCTTGGTGGTGGGGTCTGTTTGGAGGTGGCGGGAATGTCAAAAGATGATACGATGTATCTGGAGGTTGGTAGGGTGGTAGGTGAGGACCAGTGGGGTTCTGTCCTGGTGGTGTTTGGTGGGGTGGGGTTCAAGGGCGAAGGAGCGGGAAGTGGAGGAGATGCGGTGGAGAGCATCGTCAACCACGTCTATGGAGAAATTGCGGTCTTTGAAGAAGGAGGCCATCTGACTCGTTCAGTATTGGAATTGGTCCTGCTGGGAGCAGATGCAGCAGAGGCAAAGGAACTGAGAATATGGGATGGCATTTCTACAGGGGGCAGGGTGGGAGGAGGTGTAATCTAGGTAGCTGTGGGAGTCGGTCAGTTTATAATAAATGTCCGTCATGATTCGGTCGCTCGAGATAGAAATGGAGAGGTCTAGGAAGGGAGGGAGGAGTCTGAGACGGTCCAGGTAAATTTGAGATCGGGGTGGAAGGTGTTAGTAAAGTGGATGAACTGTTCAACGTCCTCGTGGGAGCACAAGGTAGCGCCGATACAGTCATCGATGTAGCGGAGGAAAAGGTGGGGGGTGGTGCCAGTGTAGCTGCGGAAGATGGACTGTTCCACATATCCGATGAAGAGGCAGGCATAGCTGGGGCTCATGCAGGCGTCCATGGCTACTCCTTTGGTTTGGAGGAAGTGCGAGGATTGGAAAGAGAAGTTGTTCAGAGTGAGAACCAGTTCAGTCAGTCGAAGGAGGGTGTCAGTGGAAAGGAAGAGGTGGAGGGCTTTGAGGCCTTCGTGATGGGGGATGGAGGTGTATAGGGACTGGATGTCCATGGTGAGGATAAGGCGTTGGGGGCCGGGGAAGCGAAAATCATGGAGGAGCTGGAGGGCGTGGGTGGTTTCCCGAACATAGGTGGGGAGTTCTTGGACTAAGGAGGAACAGGACCGTGTCAAGGTATGCAGAGATGAGTTCAGTGAGCCAGGAGCAGGCTGAGACAATGGGTCAGCCGAGGCTGGATTTTGGGCAGGAGGTAGAAACAGGCGGTGTGGGGTTGTGGGACTATGAGATTGGAGGCGGTGGATGGGAGATCCCCTGAGGTGATGAGGTTATGGATGGTCTGGGAGATGATGGTTTGGTGGTGGGAGGTGGGGTCATGGTCAAGGATGCAGTAGGAGGAGGTGTCCGCGAGCTGGCGTTTAGCCTTAGCAATGTAAAGGTCAGTGCACCAAACTACCACAGCGCCTCCCTTGTCTGCCCGTTTGATAGTGAGGTTGGGGTTGGACCGGAGGGAGTGGAGGGCTGCACGTTGCAAGGGTGAGAGTTTGGAGTGGGTTAGAGGGTGGACAGGTTGAGGCGGTCAATGTCGCGGCGGTAGTTGGATATGAAGAGATCGAGAGTGAGAAAGAAGCCAGCACGGGGTGTCCAGGTGGATGGGGTGTGTTGGAGACGGGAAAAGGGGTCGTCAGAGGCTGGGCAAGAGTCCTGGTTGAAGAAGTAGGCGCAGAGGCGAAGGCGGCAGAAGAATTGTTCGATGTCTCGCCGCGTGTTGAACTCGTTAATCCGGGAGCGTAGGGGGATGAAGGTGAGGCCTCTGCTGAGGACTGATCTTTCATTCTCCGAGAGGGAGAGGTCTGGAGGGATGGTGGAAAACAGCAGGGAGCTGGGAGCTAGGACCTGCTGTGGGACTGGAGCTGGGAGTGGGGGCGGGGTTAGGTGTAGGGCGGAGTTTGGCATGTGGGTGGAGTTAGGCACGGGGGCAGGGCTGGGTGTGGGGGCGGGGTTAGGCGTGGGGGCAGAGATTGGTGTGGGGGCAGAGTTAGGCGCAGGGGCAGAGATCGGCGTGGAGGTGGAGGTGCATGCGGCGTGGTCTTGTGCAGGTGAGTGACGTCATTGGGGGTGGAAGTAGTTGCCGTGACGGCAACTCTGGGGGCGGAAATGGTTGCGGTTTGAAGAACCTTTCACAAGAGTCTTAACTGATTACGTAGGTACCCTACCTCAAACAATCAGTATTTGTTAACAATAATGCATGTGTCCATGAGATTTCCAGAGGCCATTCTAGAATGCAATATCACAAAGGAGTGGAGAGGAATTACTCACATTTTTCACTCGGTACAGACTACCTACAGAGATACAATCAGATCAAGGGTCAAACTTCACATCAAAATTATTCAAGGAAGTTATGGACAGCTTAGGAATAAAACAATTCAAATCTACTGGGTACCATCCAGAGTCGCAGGGAGCGCTAAAAAAGGAGGCATCAGACACTAAAGACCATGTTGGGAACTTATAGTCATGACTATCCAAAAGATTGGGATAAAGGAATTCCGTTTGTTTGTTTGTGATCAGCAATGCACCAAATGAATCGATTAAATTTGGTCCATTTGAATTGGTTTTGGGGCATGACGTGAGAGGAACGCTAAACGTGATTAAGGAGTAATTGATATGTCAGAATTCAGACACCATATATTTGGACTGTGAGTCAAATTTTAGGGCATGATTAAATAGAGTGGGGGAGTTGGTTAGATAGCATACAATGAAACAGGAAGCAGACAAGAAATCAAAAACTCACAATTTTTGCTCCCGATAAGGTGTAAGTGATAGGTAAACCTTTAAAAGCAAGGTTTAGTGGACCTTATCAAGTCGAAAGGAAATTGAGTAAAGTGAACTATTTGATTAAAAACTCCAAACAGAAAGAAATATCCTGTGAATATGCTCAAAAGGTATTTTGACAGGGAAGGAAAGCCAAAGGAGACTGTTTTATTGGTTCCCACACAGAGGGAAGCACCAAGTTCAGAGGATTCTGAACTGATCATTCCTCAACTTAAATTGGACAATGAGGAAGTCAAAAATTGGGATACCTTATTGAGTTACCTTCCAGAGGAAAATCAAAATGACTTAAAATAGTTATTACTATCACATGGGGAGATATGTGGAAATAAACTGGGAAGTACTAACCTAATTATGCATGACGTAGATATAAGAGATGCTGTTCTGATTAAGCAACATCCTTATCAGCATGACCCTCTAAAGTTGGCACATGTTCAGAAGGAGATTGAACACATGCTCCAAGATGACATAATCAAAGTGAGCTACAGTGACTGGAGCCCACCCATAGTAACGGTGCCAAAGCCAGATGCCACCCAACTGTTATGTGTGCACTCAATGCAGTTACAAAGACTGATGCATATCTGATTCTGTGTTTGGAAGACTGTGTTGAAAAAATGGAACAAGCAACTTATATTTCTAAGTTGGACTTGCTCAGAGGATACTGGCAGGTACCTTTGTCAGAAAGAGTGAAGACAATGTCAGCTTTCGTAACACCAAATGCACTGTATCTGTTTACAGTCATGCCGTTTGGTATGAAAAATGCTCCCGCCACATTTCAGAGACTAACCAATGAGGTCATTGCCAGATTACCCAATGGTGTTGTATATATAGATGACCTGGTGATTTTTAGTCACACATGAAAGGAACATTTGAACATTTACCACACTTGTGGGTGGCACGGTGGCACAGTGGTTAGCACTGCTGCCTCACAGCGCCTGAAGACCCGGGTTCAATTCCCGACTCAGGCGACTGACTGTGTGGAGTTTGCACATTCTCCCCGTGTCTGCGTGGGTTTTCTCCGGGTGCTCCGGTTTCCTCCCACAGTCCAAAGATGTGCGGGTCAGGTGAATTGGCCATGCTAAATTGCCCGTAGGGTTAGGTAAGGGGTAAATATAAGGGTATGGGTATGGGTGGGTTGCGCTTCGGCGGGTTGGTGTGGACTTGTTGGGCCGACGGGCCTGTTTCCACACTGTAAGTAATCTACTTGCTCAGTTGACTTCGGAAGGCAGTCTTGGTGGTAAACCTGGCTAAAAGGGAATTTGCCAAAGCCCAAGTCACCTTCCAGGGCCATGTTATTGGACATGGACAAATGGCCCCATGAGATGTAAAAACAAAGGTAATTGGGGAACTTTCCATACCAATGACAAAAAGTTCCTGGGGTTGAGTGTATTTTATCAAAAGTTTGTGCTGAATTTTAACAGTGTAGCTGCTTCAATCACTGTATTTCTAAAGAAAGGCAGGAAGTTTCAGTGGACAGCAGACTGTCAGAAGGCAGTTGACAGCCTGAAAGCTGTGTTAACCATTGCCCCGGTATTAGCCATAACTAATTACATAGCCATTCAAGGTGACTATCGACGTGAGCTGTGCGGGTGTCGGTGCGGTGATTGTGCAAGAAGATGATGAGAAGATAAGAAGACCTATCAAGTATTTCTCCAGGAAGTTGAACGTTCATCAGCAGAAATATTTGCCAGTTGAGAAGGACATTTTGAGTTTTGTGTTGGTGTTACAACATTTCAATGTTTATATTACCAGTAATATATCTGAGACAATCATATACACTGACCATAACCCACTGACGTTTGTAGAGAAATTTAAGGGCAAACATGCCAGCCTGTTTAGATGGAGCTTGTTACAGCCATTCAGTTTGAAAGTTGTGCATGTGGCAGGACGAGAAAACATGATTGCTGACACATTGTCGAGACTTGAATGAGAAACAGAGGCCTTCGATACCGGATAACATAGTTAGCCACGCATCGGGACCTTGTGATTTTGTTCGGATCATCTGAAATTCGGTTAATCAAATACTGGATGATTGAGGTTCCTCTGTATATATGGATTGTAGAGGACTAACAGTTTAGGATTAAGGGGTTTTAAATGAAGCATTCGTTGGATATTGATGGCTCATTTTTTTTATGGGATGAGGTGTAACGATGCTACTCCTTTAACAAGGTTATGCTGTCCTTGACTTTTTCTTTCAAAGAGGTCGTAAAAGCAGCGATTCTGAAAAATAAAGGTTTGAAGGGTTTTAGGGCCAATTTGATTATAGCTAACAGATACTGCTTCAGGCAAAAGGTTTTCAAATTGAAATAAAAACACTTGTCCAGTGAAAGGGGAGTGGCCAGTTCTCCCAGCTCAGCTTTTCTCTGGTCTGGTTTGGTTTCAGCAGTCTGGCTGTTCACTGAAAGCAGGCAGTCAGTTTGAGGTTGCTGATCCAAGAAACAGCTACATGGAAGAAGGGGTTCCATGCTGAGTCCCTCTGCCATCTCTCTCTCTCTCTCTTTCTCTCTCTCTCTCTCTCTTTCCTGTGAGACCCTGTGTTTGATTTTACCTTTTGTGCCAAGGGGTGTTGATGGGGATTGTCGCAAGTATTTGGAACAACATCATTAAGTTGGGATAATCTGTTGGGTTTTCGGAATGGTTAAGTTATTCTATATTCTGTTCTCTTTTGTTATGTTTCATTTGGAAATTAGATTAGATTAGATTAGATTAGACTTACAGTGTGGAAACAGGCCCTTCGGCCCAACAAGTCCACACCGACCCGCCGAAGCGCAACCCACCCATACCCCTTACCTAACACTACGGGCAATTTAGCTTGGCCAATTCACCTGACCCGCACATCTTTGTGACTGTGGGAGGAAACCGGAGCACCCGGAGGAAACCCACGCAGACACGGGGAGAACGTGCAAACTCCACACAGTCAGTCGCCTGAGTCGGGAATTGAACCCAGGTCTACAGGCGCTGTGAGGCAGCAGTGCTAACCACTGTGCCACCGTGCCGCCCACAAATATTGCAAATAAATTCTGTTTTATTTAAAACTAAGTGGTTTGACCAGCTGCATCCCTCCTGGAATCCACCTTACACCTGCTTAAAACAATGAGCAAGGTTAAAGTTTGGGCTACTTTCTTGAAATGTTTTGAGTGGGTGTGGCCTAGTCCATAACAGTCTCCACCACTTCCTCTGGCATCTCATTCCATACATGCAGCATCCCCCACCCTGTGTGAAAATGTTGCCCCATGGGTCTCATTTAAATCTTTCCCCTGTCATCTTATGCCCTCTGGTTTTGGACTCCTCCAACCTGGGGAAAAGACTTTAGATATTCACTCTATCCATGCCCCTCATGATTTTATAAACTTCCACAAGATCACCCCTTAGCCTCCTCAAGAAAGAGCCCCAGCCTCTCCCAATAACTCTGGCAACATCCTTGGAAATCGGCATAGAATTGCTACAGCCATTTGGCCTAACAAGTGCATATCAACCCTTTGAAGAGTAACCCACTCAAACCCATTTACCCTGAGTCTACACATTCCTAAACACTATGGACAATTTAGCATGGCCGATTCACCTAACCTGAACATCTTGGATTGTGGGAGGAAACCGAAGCACCCGGACGAAACCCACACAGACACGGGGAGAATGCACAAGCTCCACACAGGCAGTCGCCCGAGGCTGGAATCAAACCTGGGTCCCTAGCACTGTGAGGCAGCAGTGCTAACCACTGAGCTACCATGCCACCTCAATCCTGGAACCCTTTCAGGTTTCACAACGTCCTTCCTGGTATCTAAACCTGCATTGTCCTTTTATTTTGTGAAGACTGAGGATCTAAAATTTGAATTTAGGCAACAAGTATATGTGGATTTTTATTAAACACAAAATGGTTTTTCAATTTAAAAGAATGCTATAAAATGGCTGAGAATAGTGATTGAACCCTGTGAACCTGTACTGCTGATTTGCAGAATTAAGCTGAAATTCAAAGATAAGAGGACAATAGAGTTTTCATAAAATTGACCACATTAATTGATCATTCCAACTAACCTAGAAGTGATACATGGCATGACAATTTATGTAAATACATAAATAAGATATGGGGCTCAGTGGTTAGCACTGCTGCCTCACAGCGCCAGAGACCCGAGTTAAATTCCCGCCTTGGGCAACTCTCTGTGTGGACTTTTCACATTCTCCCCATGTCTACATGGGTTTCCTCCAGGTGCTCCGAGTTTCCTCCCACAGTCCAAAGATGTGCAAGTTTGGTGAATTGGCCATGCTAAGATTAGATTACTTACAGTGTGGAAACAGTCCCTTCGGCCCAACAAGACCACACCAATCCGCCGAAGCGCAACCCACCCATTCCTCTACCTTTACCCCTTCACTACAGGCCATTTAGCATGGCCAATTCACCTAACCGCACATTTTTGGACTGTGGGAGGAAACCGGAGCACCCGGAGGAAACCCACGCAGACACGGGGAGAATGCACAAACTCCACACAGTCAGTCGCCTGAGTCGGGAATTGAACCCGGGTCTCTGGCGCTGTGAGGCAGCAGTGCTAACCACTGAGACACTGTGCCACCCACAACTGCCCGTAGTGTTAGGTGGATTAGTCAGGGGTAAATATAGGGGGGGTGGGGGGGGGGTTTCTCTTCAGAGGGTCGGTGTGGACTTGTTGGGCTGAAGGGCATGTTACCACACTGTAGGGAATCTAACCTGACCATTCTTTTCCAAGGAATACCATGTCAATCATGTCACCTTATTATACGTGATTGGTCTTTCTTGTGATTAAGGCTGTACTATCTCTTAAAAAACATATAAATAATGTGTAATTTTCAAATGTAATTGCGCAACTTCACCACAGAACACAGCAGCTTTAACCTCTCTGTTGCTGGATAGAATTGCGTCAAGGTATCTTAATTCAATAAACTAATGACCCTTGCTTTTTGAACAGACCATATTCGTTGATTCTTTTGACCGATCTCGAATGAAGACGCCCCTCTTGAGGGGTCAAAGATCTTCAAGACCAATGTTAAGTAATCAGAAACACAATTGTATTCGTACTGTTTTTAACCATCAGCTCTGGCCATAAACTTCCCTAGTTTTATCAATCCTAATCTTTATGTCTCTTGCCATTCAGGGTTATTCAATTATAGTCCCACATTTGTTGTTGTCTTGCTGTTCTCTCCTTGAATATATCCCCTGGTTCTGATGCAGTTCTTTCAACTCAACAAGTTGCTCCACTTGGACCAAATCGCATCCTTTCTGATTAAAAGGAGGCTGCCAGAGTTAAATAGGGATTTCTGTGCTTGCAGCAAAGCCAAAGGACCACAATTGCCTAGACTAACCTTACACTCCACAGGGGCTGAAATCAGTGGAAGACCTGGGGAATCATAAAGGATTAGATGGATAAGACAAAGAAAGGAAACAAGGATAAACTAAGCAGATAAGTGAGGCAGCAAATGATCTCAGACACAGAGCCTACTAGGACAAACAAAAGCAGCCCTACTTGACTGAGTAAAGCGTTGTAGCCGGAACAGGATATATAATTGTATCATGTGATTCCGCAGTGACAAGATATGAATTTCAATAATTAGCTTTTGGGTTTTGCTGTGGGCTGACCTCGAGTCCCTCTGGGTTCAGGATATGCCCTGAGTGGGACTATTCCATTCCCTTCACTCAAGTGGTGTCCCCCAAGCTCAGTCAGACTGGCGAGGGTGCCCACTTCCATTGGAATACCCTGCAATTCGTATGTTCTACTTGCTGTATTCTCCAATGGTAAAGCCAGTTGTAGGGCCTGTTGCAAGTCTAGCTGGGCTTCAGCTAGTCAGCGCTTTTGTATGTATACATCATTAATCCCATATACCAAATGGTCTCTCAGCATCTCACTAAGGGTTAAATCAAAGTCAGATGCCTCTGCCAGTCATTTTAACTTCATCAAAAATCCCAATATGGATTCTCCTGATACTTGAATTGCAGAGTAAAAACCGATAGCCTCTCAGAATTAGAGAAGGCTGAGGTCTTAATATTGGTTAGCTCAATCCATCAACTCTTGAAAGGTTTTAGTGTTTGGTGACTCTGGGAAAGTTAGGCTCCCTAATAACTGAAAAAGCTGCAAGCCCACAAACTGTCAGAAAAATAATCGATTCTTTTCATCTGCCTGGAAAAAAATAACGCATTCTTTCCACATACCGGGCCCAGTTTTTGATGGCAGGATAGAATGAGTCAAGCTTCCCTAATAGCCGCATGATGCCAGAAATAGAACAAGCCAGATGCTTATCATAACTTAAAAACGACTGTTGTGAACAAATTTCTTCAGGGGTATATTTTTCTCTTGTCGCCACTGAAATAACTCCATGGAGGCCAGTATTCTGTCACCATGTCACCCTTTATCTACATGTGGAGAATCGTTGACATTGATCCAGCTCCCTCAGAGCCAGCTCTCAGAGTTAGCAGATTAAACAGTATAGCTTACAAACAATTAATATTAACAGCTGTATACAGAGAAACAACAATTTATAAGGGAGGGGAGCGGCAAAGCCAGACCGCAAACCCCACCGTTCAGCCAGTTTTCAGGGAGATGAGGACAAACCTCAAATCCCACTTTTAGTCTTCACAAAGGTAACAGTAACAAATGCTTACCAGACAGTCCAATTAGATAAGGAACAGTGCATAATGTACAGACCACCTCACCCCACCCCCAGCAAGCCACCCGTCCCTCCTACCTTCCGGCCACTCGAAGAGAGCCCACCCCTACGCCCCTTCCAGTTCTCTGTCCTCCCTGACATACATTCCAACCAGCTCTAGTACAGCCCATCTTGTTTCAACCTCCCCACTCCAAGACAGCAGCGATCAGGACAGCCTACCCACCTGCCGACTTCCCTAACCACTCTTTGCACCTTCCAGCCTCCTCTAGGACAACCCACCCCAGTATCTGCTCGGTGTGGCAGCGCTGACGATGGCCTACCTGCATTCCGACTATCGGTCTGCCCCTACGTACCATCAGGCTCTTGCTCACCCCAATGCACCATCCAGTCTGTGGACTGCCCTGACACACCTTCCAGCCACCTCTAGGACAACTTGTACCCCTCAAAGTTCTCTGCTCCAAAGAAAGCAACCTGACCCTGACTCTAGCAATAACCCTAACACTAACCCTAACCATAGCAATAATCCTAACCATAGCAATTATCTTGACGCTAACCCTAACCCTAACTCTAACCTGAACGCTTACCCTGACCCTGACCCTAGCCCTAGCCCAAGGCATAGCTCTAGCCCTAAGCCTAACCTTAAACCTGGCCTTAACCTTAACCCTAACCCTATCAGGTCCCTACTCAACCTTCTCTGCTGCAAAGAAAACAACCCAATCCTGAGCCTAATCCAAACCCGATGGCAATAACTCCAACCCTAACATTAACTCTAAATCTAACCCAGCTTTCTCTGCTTCAAAGAAAACAACCCAACCCTAAACCCTAACCCAAGACCGAATCCTAACCCTAATCCAAAAACTAATCCAAGCCAGAATCCTAACCAACCTTAACCCTAAGTGTAACCCAACCCTAACCCAACCCTAACCCTAACTCTACCTCGAACCCTAATCCTTATCCTAATTCAATCCTAACCCGAACCCTAGCTCAAACCTAACCCTAGACCATGCACAAACCAGTCTCTCCTCCAAAAATCAACCCAATCAAAACCTGACACTAACTCTAACCATAACTCAAACTCTAACCTTTACCCTTCCCTGGTCCAAAGTAAACAACGTGACCCTAACCTTAACCCTAACCCAAACCCAAACCCAAACCATAACACTAACCCGGAGCTGACTCTGACTTAAACACTAATCCTGACTCTAACTCTAAACCTCACCCTAACTCTGACCCTAACACTAACATGAGCATAACTCAAATTTTAATTATACCCCTAACCCTAATCCTAACATTAATGTTAAATTTAACCCTAACTCTATCCCTAACATGAACCCTAACCCTATCACTGACACCCCCTCAACCTTCTCTGCTGCAAAAAAACTTGACCCTAACCTTGTCCTAACCTCAAACTTAACCTTGTACGTACCCCTTAACCTTGAACTTAACCCTAACCCTATCCCTAATGCTGTCCCCAACTCTAGCCTAACCTTAATGCTGATCCTGACACTGGCCCTGTCCCTGATTCTGACCTTAACCATAACCTTAAACTCTAACCTAACCTTAACCCTGACCCTAGCCCTGGCCTTAACCATAACACTGATCCTGACACTAACCTTGACCCTGACCCTGACCCTGATCTTAATCATAACCGCAACCCTGATCTTACTCATAACCGTAACCCTGATCCTGACCCTGACCCTAACCCTGATCTTAATCATAACCCTAACACTGATCCAGACCCTGGCCCTAACCCTGACCCTAACCCAGATATTAATCATAACTATAACCCTGACCCTAACACTGACACTAACCCTAACCCTAACCCTGATCCAGACACTGGCCCTAACCCTGACCCTAACCCAGATATTAATCATAACTGTAACCCTGACACTAACCCTAACCCTGACCCTGATCCGAACCTGGCCCAAACCCTGACCCTAACCCTGATCTTAATCATGACCCTAACCCTGATCCTGACCCTGGCCCTAACCCTGACCCTAACCCTGATTTTAATCATGACCCTAACCCTGATCCTGACGCTGGCCCTAACCCTGATCTTAATCATAACCATAACCCTGATCCTGACCCTGACCCTAAACCTGACACTAACTCTGATCTTAACCATAACCCTAACTCTAACCTAACCTTAACCCTGACCCTAGCCCTGACCTTAACCATAACACTGATCCTGACACTAACCTTGACCCTGAGCCTGATCCTGATCTTAATCATAACCGTAGCCCTGTCCCTAACCTTGACCCTAACCCTCATCTTACTCATAACCATAACCCTGATCCTGACATTAACCTTGACCCTGACCCTAACCCTGATCTTAATCATAACCATAACCCTGATCCTGACCCTGGCCCCCTAACCCTGATCTTACTCATAAACCTAACCCTGATCTTAATCATGACCCTAACCCTGATCCTGACCCTGGCCCTAACCCTGATCTTAACCATAACCGTAACCCTGATCCTGTCCCTGACCCTAACCTTGATCTAAATCATAACCCTAACCCTGATCCAAACCTGGCCCTAACCCTGACCCTAACTCTGATTGTAATCTTAACCCTAACCCTGACCTTAACCTTGATGTTAATCATGACCCTAACCCTGATCTTAATCATGATCCTGACCCTGGCCCTAACGCTGACCCTAACCCTGATTTAATCATAACTATAACCCTGATCCTGACCCTGATCCTAAACCTGACGCTAACTCTGATCTTAACCATAACCCTGACCCTGACCCTAAACCTGACCCTAACACTGATCTTAACCATAACCCTAACTCTAACCTAACCTTAACCCTGACCCCAGCCCTGACCTTAACCATAACACTGATCAAGACACTAACCTTGACCATGAGCCTGACCCTGATCTTACTCATAACTGTAACCCTGATCCTGACCCTGACCCTAACCCTAACCCTGATCTTAACCATAACCCTCACCATGATCCTGACACTAACCTTGACGCTGACCTTAACCCTGATCTTAATCATAACCATAACCCTAACCCTAACCCTGACCCTAACCCTGATCTTAATTATAACCCTAACCCTGACCCTAACCCTGATCTTAACCATAATCCTAACCCTGATCCTGACACTAACCTTGACCCTGACCCTAACCGTGATCTTAATCATAACCGTAACACTGATCCTGACCCTGACCCTAACCCTGATCTTCATCATAAACCTAACCCTGACCCTTACCCTGATCTTAATCATGACCCTAACCCTGACCCTAACCCTGATCTTAATCATAACCGTAACCCCAATCCTGACCCTGACCCTGACCCTAACCCTAACCCTGACCTTAGCCATAACCCTAACCCTGATCCTTACCCTGGCCCTGACCCTGACTTTAAATTCGTGTCCTTGTCGTTAGGTCACCCCTGTCCAGCAGAGTCTCTCAGCTGGATATCTGCAAACTTGTTACTGTCAAATTTCTCAGGACAATTAGCCATAATACCAATGGAATGAGCAACACCATATTATTATCGTCAACTAGAATCAAGCTGCCCATTCAGCAAATGGACTCTAATGGATAGCAACATCTAGTGGTAGGTTGTAAGGATAGTTAGCTGGCAGACCTTGTGCAAGTTTAAACCAGGCACACTGACTCTGACAGGTTGAAATATTTCCCTGAGTAATGAACCACAGAAAAGCAGTTGGAAGAGGGATTCAAGCAACAACTGAGTCGAAGTACTGAGTGACAATGGTATTAAATCAAATACCAGATTTTAAACTTGATTTCTGGTTCTTGCTAGTTGGCTGCTCGAGTTGTGCTGACTCATGGGTGCAATAATTGAGCTCTGGCACTTGGATTTGGCTGTTGGCCAAACATTGGGCCTATTTCCCCAGAATGCACTGCTCCCCTTTCCAGGCCCTTACAGTGACAGCTTCTGTCTTTGGTTAGAGGACACTGATCATTGCCTGCCCTGATTCTGAATCAAAAGGTCAATTTACACAGAGAGGCAATGGACAATGCTGAGATATTAAATGAATCCTGTGCATTTGTATTTATAAAGAGGGTTGATACAAGGCATCTGTAACAGAAAATGAAGCACTGTCACTAAAGTTCCTGACAAGAAGGAAATGTTCAACAGGCTAGTGCTACTTAAATTTGAGAAGGTACTGGCACCGGATCTGATGCATTCAATGATATTAAAGGAAATGAGAGTGGAAATTAAAGTGGCTAGGACTGCTGTCTCACAGTGCCTGGTACCCGGGTTCGATTCCAGCCTCAGACAACTGCCTGTGTGGAGTTTGCACATTCTCCTCGCCTCTGCATGGGTTTCCTCAGGGTGCTTCAGTTTCCTCCCACAATCCAAAGATGTGCAGGCTAGGTGAATTGGCCACGCTAAGTTACCCATAGTACCCAGGGATGTGTAGGTTAGGTGCATTAGTCAGGGGAAATGTAGAATAATAGTGTGGGGGAATGGGTCTGGGTGGGTTACTCTTCGGAGGGTTAGTGTGGATGTGTTGGGCCAAATGGCCTGTTTTCACACTGTAGGGATTGTATGAGTTCTATGTTTCTGTCCATAATGCCTCGGTCTTCATTCAACGTGGAATGGCGGGCATTAGTCCTTTGTTCACAGGAGATTGCAAGGAAAAACTAAGCAATTACAAGTGACTCAGTTTCACTTCGATGATGGGGAAGCTTCTTGGAACATTTATTCTAGGTAGACTTCGTAGTCACATGGAAAAAGGTGGGCTGTTTTACAGGAGCCAGCACAGATATCCAAAAGGATAAGTCATTGGAGGTTTTATTTCTAGGAAGACGTAAGAGGATGGGTCAATGAGAATAATGATGCTCATCGACATCCAAAAATCATTCAACCAAGTAAAACACAACACGACTTGTGAGTCAGGTGATAGCTCATGGAATCAAATGGATAATAACATTTGCATGACATTGATGAGTAATAGTTATGGTGGAGTCATGGTCAATGGATGTTCTCCGGGATAGAGGAAGACTTGGAATGAAATTCACCAGGGGGACAGTATTGGGACCCTTGCTTTTCTCAATATGCATCAAAAGATCTGAGTTTTAGTCAGTAGGGGGCTAATTTCAAAGGTTCTGATTGTTACAAAACTTCAAAGCTGT